>NW_006399810.1:12648473-12656992 GCF_000299155.1 Elephantulus edwardii | reverse complement strand
TGGTTTTTGTGTATGGAGTGAGGTGTGAGTCTTGCTTGAGTCTTTTGCAGATATTAGGAAAGATAATTTTAAAAAATACCTTACACATTTCTATCACGATGTTGACAAAAATATTTAATATACTTTGACCAGAATAATAAACATATTAGTCTTGAGGAAGTACTTATCTTTAGATGAGAGGATGATGGATTTTATATTGTTTACTTGGGACACGTCATCAGAAAGGACCAAGCAATAGTAGAGGATATCATGCTTGGTAAAGTAGAAGGTCAGTAAAATAAGGGACATTTTCAATTAGGTGAACTGACATAATAGCTCCAATAGTGGATTTAATACCCACAATTTTAAACATAGCATAGGACTTCCCAATATTTTGTTCTTCAGATAAGGAAAGAACTGTTTAAAAGGAATATATTATTTGGCATTATTTGCATGACAACAGCTCAGAATAAGAGTTGCATAGCAGGTTGGCCTAGGGGAGCGGTGGGGGAAATGGAGGAAATTATGCAACAGTGAACGAATATTTTTTTAGTAAAAAGGGAATGAATATTTTTTAGTAAAAACTGAGTGGGCAGTAGAGAGGGCAATGTGCAAAAATAAATGAATGAAAATCCAACTTTTCTGTAAACATTTGTTAAAATCACAATTAAAAAATTGTACATAAAAAGAAAAAAAAATTGTTCTGTTACACCTAAGATAACCATGAATTGGAGCTGACAGTTTATCTCTCAAATTCCTTTGTGAATTCTTGGAGGCCAGAATCCAAGTCAGTGGCTTTTAAAATTCTCTATAGCACTCAGCCAGTTTTGAGTATGTAAGAATCAATGATTATGAGAAATTGAAATACAATGAAAAATGAGAACCCACCATTTGTGGCCTTTGACTTCTTCCTCTTTTATGATGGAGGAGGGTGCACTTATTCAAGAAGAAATTATGCGTGTCTGAACTAAGATAGTTGTTATATACCCTCAAGTCAGAACAGATTACTAGCTAATCTTCTAGTAGACTTTGAGATACAGTAAATCACAAGCAGTAAATCACATGAGGGGAGATGTCCATTTTCTCCTGCAGAGTAACTGGTGTATTTGAACCATGTGCCTTTGGGTTGGCAGTGCAATTCCTTACCATTAGGAATATTTTTTGAGAGAGATGGATGTGGATGAACATAATTTAATGGCTTTTGCTGTTATGGGGGTCCAGCATGTGCAGTAGTAACTGGTGAGAGTAAGGAGTTGCTAAATTATGATGCTGTTTCCTAGCTGTGTTCCTGAGCAGACTGTGATAATGTGTAATGTAAGCAAAGGAGAAGTTTTAGCATGAGAGAAAGAAGTGAAATGAGAGTACTTCTCTTTGGCCACCTTGAATTTGAGTTACCTTCTGTACTGAAGGGAAAACAATCAGGAGGATTTTTTTTAAATGAGAGAATCTACAGGGAAAGGAGAAACCAGAGAAGTGAGCATGAGAGTCTTACACAAGCCTTTGCAAGATGGTGCACAGATACCCCTTCAGCCTAGAACAAAACTCACTCTGTGGCTTAACATTCAGCCAAGATAGTGGACAAAGCATCAGGGTTATACACACTCCTTGGAGCAAGCAACTTTCCCAGGGATAAAGTTCAGAAGGCAAGAAGGCATAGGAAAGGAGAAGAGTTGGAAATGGTAACACAGGGAGGAAGTGGGAAGGGTACTGTTATGTCATAGGAACTGATATCAATGCCACAAGAACAAATATGTATGGATTGTTGAATGGAAAACCAGTTTGTTCAGGAGCCTTTCACTCAAATCACAATAAAAAGAGTTTTAAGAAAAGATCACTTTCAGGTAGTTCTCCTTCCCCTGGGTTCAACACACCTGTCTTCTCCTGCCCCACTTTCTCTGGGGTCCTGCACGACCCAATATAGGTGTGCTCCCAAGTTCAATGAAAAGACATTAGTTCCACAGCTACCAGCTCTGAAGAGAATTAGTCTAACAGTGATGGGAAGGAAGACTTGTTCTTATTATTGTTACGTGCCATTGAGTCTACTATGACTCATAGCGACCTTTTGAATAACAGCTCAGAATCCTGTCCTGTCTTTTGCCATCCTCATCATTTCTGACACCCTTGAGCCCATTGCCACATTCACCGTGTCAGTCTATCTTGTGATCCTCCTCTCCTTTGCTGACTCTCCACCTTTCCAAGCATGATGTCTTTTTCCAAGGTTTATCCCCTCCTCACAACATACCCAAAGAATGGGAGATGAAGCCTCACCATCCTTGTCCTCAAGGACTGCTCTGGTTGCACTTTCTCCAAGGCAGACTTTACTTTTAACCAGAACTAGTTGCCATCCAGTTGCTGTTGACTCATGGTGACCCCATCATGTGAGAGTAGAACTTCTCTGTAGGGTTTTCAAGGGCTGATATTTAAAAAATAGGTTATCAGGCCTTACTTTTGAGGCAGTTCTAGGTCCCTTTTAATTAGAAATTAACTCTGTTATTTCCACCCAGGAATTGTAGACTTTGAATACACTAAGAATTCTATTTACAGGGGAGACAAATCTATAATTTTTAATGAAACTATGCTTCTGAACAGAGTAGTAGTAGCTGGGAAACTGAAGGAGAGAGGATAAGTAATAACCAGAGAACAAAGTGATGTCAAAAGTGCAGTGAAAAAGAACTGTTCAAAAGGAATATGTGATTAGACATTATAGGTATGACAACAGCCCAGAATAAGAGATACATAGCAGAGGGGACTGTGGGGCCTTGGAGGTTTGTGCAGCACTGAACGAATATGGGAGGAAAAAGTGAACTGAGGGAGGGGGAAAGGGAGAAAGAGCGGGCAAAATGTGCAACAATGAGTGAAAAAAATATAACTTTTCTATAAACTTCCATTAAAATCACAATCAAAAATTTTAATTTAAAAAAAGAGTAATATCCCATTGCCAAGTGATTGTTGTACACTTGTTCACCACTTTATCCTTGGTCTGAAACAATACCTTGGATAAGAAAGGCAGTAAATAAATATTAGTTGATTGTTGTTGTTTTGTTTTTGATTGCAGTTGAGTCAAGCACGACTCACAGTGACCCTATGAACGAAACACCTGAAGCCTAGTTGATTAGATGGGGGGCGGGGGAGTACAGTGAAAATAGAATAAAAATAAATGAGAAGTAATGGAATGTTTTTCCTGAGGACTGTATTAAAAGGAAGAGAAGAAAAGAGAATGTAGTTCTAAACTCTGAAACTGGGTTGGTGAATATTAGCCATGGACTCTTTTTTTTGAAATTATATTGATTTATTTACAACATTCGTATACATTTTGTTTCACATTATTCTTCATCCACATTGTTTTTCATATGATCATTCCCATGCATTATTTTTTGTAAAATTAATCACCATTGGACTTTGCCCATCATTACACTGTCTTTTCAGGTCCCCAATGGATCCGTTCTATTTCTTTTACCCCCTCCCTCCAACCACCAAGTTGTGCAATCCTGTAGTTTTTATCTATGCACTCTTGTATCTTTTAAAGATGAAGGTGCTTCTCTGCAATAATTTCTATTATTTATCTTTTTTCATACAGTCATTAATATACATTTTATTTTAGATATTTATTACTGATCAATATCTTTCCCCACACTGTCTCATCAAGTTTCCATACTTGACCTATTTCTTCAATTCCTTTCAATCCGTCCACCAATCACTGCTGCCCTAGTGGTTTTCCTCCCTCTCCTTTCTTCAAAATGAGGATACTTTGTAATAAAGTTATTTTTTCTTAGTTCAAATTGGAAACAAAATAATTGAAGTAAGATTTAATATCAAAATCCTAATGTAATATAATTTACTTGAGTCAGTTAGCAAATTAATAAAGATAAATTCATTGGTGCTTAATAAATTTCATGAGTTAACAAAATTATGATGATCATAAATCAGTAGGATTTCTAGCTTATTGTCTGAAAAGAAGATATAAAACATTATGAAGATAGACTGAGAAATCTCCTTCAGAGCATAAATTTATTTATTCTGGAAGAATATATAACACACATATACTAAACTAAAGAATATTAAAAATTATACCCCGTAGACACACATATACTCCATTTTTATATTTAATTCAATTGATGAATTACTTCTTAGGAAAGAAAATATGAACTCAATAAAACATAATTATTGATTATTCTCTGTTGAATATAAATTTTTATTTAAATGCTTGGCATGTATGAAATATCCAAAGGGCTAAAAGTCTAATAATCTCAAACACTAAAATAGTCTAATAATCTATTGAAGTGATTTTCTTTTTTTTAGCCTCATAGTTTTTCAGGGAAGTAATGTGAATGCTGGGAGGGCAGGTTCCTAAAAATCCTGACTTTTTTGTTATGTGAAAAAAATCATACTGAGAAAGGAATTATGCTTTAATATTGTTTACTAAATGACACTCTTGGAAGCAGGAGTGTCATCCACTTTCTAAACAACATGCCTCTGGAAACTATGGACTTTGATAAATATCGATGGTGGTAGAGGGGTTTTAGGCCTTTAGTTTATAGGGTTGCTATGAGTTGTACTCCACTCAAAGGCAATCAACAACAAAAACAAATGAAACTCTAGTTTCAGTCCTGTTTTGTACAAAGGACAGTTAGTTTGTGGGGCTTAGAAAACCTGAATGTCTCTGACCTCAACAATTCAACTCACTGAGAGTTAGAAACCAACTCATAGCTGACCCTCAGTGGGTTTTCACAGGCTGTACACCACACAGGGGAGATTATCCATCATTCTCACAGAGAGCAGCTGATGGATTCAAACCGCCTGCTTTTGAGTTGACAGTGTAACACCTTACTCACGTGGCCACCAGATCTCCCTCGCCTCTGAGCTGCCTTCTGCCTGCTCTTTCCCCCTCTCTTTCTTCACTTCCTTCCCTTTTGTCTCCCTCTATCCTTCCTGCATGCAGCCCCTCTGTTTTAGTCTTTCCATCTTCCATTTTCTCTTAAAACTTTCCACATTCGCTATTCTTGAGCAGAAGACTTCTGGTTCACCATGACCTGTGGCAAGCCTTCAGCTTGTGCTCACCAACTGGTGACTCCATATGTAAATGAAAGCAAATGTACGGCCATGGAGGGAGGTCCTGAGATGGGGAAATGAGCCATGTCTCATCTTGCACTTTATATCTATCTGGCACACAGTGCATGTTCAAAACTTTGTGTCTTTACTGTTTTTTCAGTCTGTGCAGATGGTTGCTTTTTTGGATTAAGAAATTACATATTGATTGAGAAAATTGCTGAGTTTGTAGTCATCTCTTCACCTTAGATATCTTCTCTGTGACTGGCTTCTAATGCTAAATGTGACAAGGGGGGTAGTTTGCAGACCTTTTAGATAGTAACCTGGCCAGCTTGCAGATATGACTAGATTGATAATTCTTGCCCTTTATCAGGCAGAACATTTATAATATGTGAGTTAGAGAGTGGATTATTGGTTTTTTATGTTAAAACAGGAACTTAAATGAGGTAGTAAATTTGGTAGAATTTTGGTAGAATAGGATACCACAGTGATTCAGAATAATTCCAAAGATGAAGTGTCATCTCACATACTTTGGGCATGTTGTTAGGAAAGGGACAGTCCTTGGGAAAGGACATCATGCTTGGAAAGTGGAGGGTCAGTGAAAGAGGAAATTCTCAACACAATGGACTGACACAGTGTCAGCAGCAGTGTGCTCTGAGATGAGTGAGTGTCCGAGATGTTGAGGATGCCAGAGGATAGGGTAGAGTTCAGATCTGTTGTTCATAGAGTCGCTGTGAGTCACACTTATGGCACCTAACAGCAAAATGTCAAGGACTCTTCTCTCATAAGGAGGGGAGAGTGAGCATTGATGTTTCATGGAAGGGTGAGTACCAGACCTTGTTTACTTTAGCCCAAAGGAAAATAACAGAGGTGAGACAAGAAAAGGACTTTGTGCTCTTGGCAGATGCACCCACTACTTGACTTAAAGGGATCTAAACGTTTACTGTGCTAGGAAATTTCTCCTTCTTTGAAGACCTGGAGTGAAGTGGGTTGATTCTAAGCAGTAAAATAACACCAGACATACCATATGTGTGTGACTAGACGTATCAAATGAGAGTTTGTGGTTTGATTCCAACAGTGATGTTCTGGATCTCTTTCTCTTTGTGATTGAAAGCTTTGGGAATCTGGTGGGGCCTGGTGAGTTATTTAAGCAAACACTACTTTTGGAAATAAAAATGACCCCTTCTGTTCTCTGTGGGCTCTCGTTGTCATGGTCCACTGCTGGCACTGTGATTTACAGACAGCTGTTTTCCATCACAGATGCCAGCATTGGAAAGATCATGCCGCTTAAGTTACTAGCTGAGATGAAGTCAGCTCATTCAGACAGTACAAACATTTTTAAAGATAGATGAATGTCTGGAAGCTCTTAAAGTATAGCTTGGCAATTGGGCAGCCTAATGAAATTAAAAGAGCCTGCAATTCCTCTAATATTTGATTTAAGCAGCAGCAGCAATGTCAACTATAAAAAAGGGCATTTAAAGGTGAGATAATATTAAGCATAGAAAGTTAGGTCACAATCCATTAACAAAACCTGGAGGACAAAGAAAATGTACCTTTCCTACTTGATTCTTTATACCTTTTAAACTCCTTTTTCCAGTAAGGTTTTTCTACTTTTCCTAACCTGAGGTTCTTTTTTGCTGAATAGCTTTCATCAGTCCTCCTAAATAGTGTGTTGTTAAAAATAAGGGAATTCTGGTGGCCTAGTGGGTAAGGCGTTACACTATCAACACAGAGGCAGGTGGTTTGAATCTACCAGATGCTCCACAGGAGAAAGATGTGTGCTCTTCTCTTACGTGATTTACAGCCTTTGAATACCCACTAGAGAGTCAGCTATGAGTTGGTTTCACCTCAGTGACAATGAGTTGAGTTGATTGAAAAAGCAAAACAAAATCATGCTACATAAAGTGAAAGTAAAAGTAATAAAGACAAACTAATTTCCATAAAAGTTGAAAAAGTTAAACCGTTGTGGACAAAAGAATGCAGAGCTCTCAGATGATCTATCAGAAGGCATCATATGTGTCCTCACAACTATTAACACTTCAGAGCTTCAAGAGAGTGTGCTCCCTTCCTCCCTCAACCATAACAGAGTTAGACTAAGCCAGTGGTTAACCCTCTCTTGCCCTTTGACTGTTTGTGGTTCAAGACTAAGGCGTGAGTTTGAACTTGGGCAAACTATCGCTTACAGTCTGCTCTTCCCCTGGCTGCATAGATAGAAGCTCCTGGAGTTGGGAAATGAGGTCTGGGAGAAAGCACTCCTTGTCTACTGCTACTTCACCCCTGCTTCTAGCTTGAGTTCTGCATACACATTCCCATGTTTTCCAGTGACATAAGACCTACAGAGGAGCAGACCTTCACACTCAGCCTGGAGCAGATGCAGCCTTTGTGTGGTTGCCACAGCCATTGAGGATCCTGGGAATCTCCCAGGACCACCTCCTGGAACCCTGGAGCTCAGTGAGGTGTGGATCCATGACACCCTTAATGGAAGATGCCATCGTACTGGAAAGATAATCCCTCTACCAAATTGCCTTGGAGGCACTAGCTTTTGAAACACATGTGGATTTAGAGAATGCCAGTTGATAACACCTTTAGAGACCTACAGGGATCTCTGATGGGTTAGTCTGTCGAGTTGCCAAAACACAGACATCTGGGAGGTTTGACTCCACCAGCAGCTCTGTGGAAGAAAGATGGTAGGTCTCCTTTGTTTTACAGCCTTGGAAGCCCAGAGGAGAGTCAGCTGAGAGTAAGTTCAATTTGATGGCATTTAGTTTGAGCTTTTGAGCTTTTAGATGACATATAATAGTCATATGGAAAGGTGAATTTGTATTATGTGATTTCTGAAGCTGTATTCACCTCATAAATTTACAGATCATTTACATTCTATCCCCATTGACTTGGTACAGTTATCTTCTTTTGCATTAATTTCCTTTAATAGAGTCTTCTAATCCTGTAGTCTTTCTGTGAGCAGTCTTTCACAAAAGTTTTTTTCCCCTTACAGAAGTACTGAAACACAAAGGAGAAGTACAGTATTCCAAGGAATTTTATTTTTACCAAAGGAAGATAAAGCCAGTAGAATTTCTAGAATAGATATGGATTTTAACCACATTCATAATGCCTGTTCACTTCATCAGTGGGACCACTGAGAAGCATTTCTGTTTCAGCTGTGAAAGTCTCTCTCTCTCTCTCCATTTTAGGGTTTTTTTTGCTTATATTTATTTTCTTACAAAATTTGTATAGTGTTTCACTGTATTCTTCATTCACATTGTGTTGTACGCAATCATTCCCATGTATTATGTTTTATAAAATTAATCACCATTGGACCATGCTCATCATTACCCTATATTTACAGGTCTCCACCAAATCCTTCCTATTTCTTTCACCCCCATCCTCCACCCACTAAATTGTGCAACCTTGTGGTTTTGCCCCTACCCATTCTTACCTCTTTACTTCTCCCCTTCCCCCCTTTTGGTCCCATATATGTTTTACTAGTTATCCTT
>NW_006399810.1:12594526-12645638 GCF_000299155.1 Elephantulus edwardii | reverse complement strand
CTGTCCTAAACTCTCTTGTTGTTTAGCACCTGAGATGGCCCTGCAACCATTGAAGTAAAGATCCCCAAATGGTGCAACTGTGCCCCAGGGTCTTATAAATATCCTCTTTCCCCTCAAGCACCCAAAAGTTCTGACTCTGTGCAGGAGTGTCTCATCTGATCAATCCTCTCCTGAAGCTTAATGTCTTCTTTTGTGTCTTGAGTAGTACAAGATCGTGTGTTGGAGGGTCTCAAGCCAGCCCAACCTCTTGTAGAAAGCTCAGAAAGTCCTTCCCCTGCTTTTAGCTCTTTGTCTCATAAACTCTCTTGCCTGTTTGGCACCTGGGATGGTCCCACAACTGAATGTCTCTCTTTTTCTATGGGAGACCTGGATTTTATTGCTGGTCAATTTACCTCATGTACAGCCACCAGCCATCTGTCAGTGAAGTCTTGCATGCTGCTATGATGCTAGAAAAGATTTTTTTTTTAGATTCTAGACTAAGATTAAGATTAAGAAGAAAAGTGTGTCAATCTATTGGAAAAAAATATCAGCCTGTGAAGACCCTGTGACCACAATGGTTGGATCCCAGCTATTTATGGAGATGGTGTGGGACCTGACCATGTTTCATTCCAGGATTGCCTTTAATTTGGAGCTGACATGTTAACAGCTAAAAACAAGCGTGTAGTGAGTTAATTTTGCATGTTCAAAGTGAGGTGAACTTTTGACAAACTTCTGAAGTTTGACAAGTCTAGATTTTACTCTTCTCAAACTTTTTTTTTTAATTTTTTTTTTCTTCTCAAACTTTTAACAGAACCTGCGTGAACGTAGCCAGTCTTATTCAGAAAGTATCTCATTGACTTTCACAAATAAATAAGGTCTCATGAAAACAGAACAGAACAGAGCAGTGAGGAATGTGTGCATCTATTTATATCCTGGTTAAAAATACTGTATGTGTGTAAGGATGATCTTTCCTGCACTGAGACTAACCATCCCTGCTGAATGGACTTGGGAAAGAAACCACCCACCATCTGACTCACTGCAGAAGATCTTATATAAACTCCAACTCCAAAAATAAGATGCCTTCTTTCATAAAAAAAGAACCTGAATTGTTCAGGCATGGATTATTTGTCAAACACATCTTCCTCCCTGCTGTATTCCAGTTTTGATTATTTCACACCTGTTTTCCCATTGGAAAAGGAGACAAATGAACTTCTCATAGTTTTATTCCTTGGGCCCCTTTTTTTTGTTCCATTTACTTAGACCCTTATCTTCAGAGAATGACTTTAAATCCTGGGCAGGAGAAATCCCTTTTAGTTTTTTGACTGACAGTGGTTCACTATCTTGAGAAGAAGATGGGACTGATAAGCCTAGCAGATCTTTCTTGACAGCTATGGTTTGCCTAGAAGCCAGGTTCTGGTAGGAATAACATGGAATAACAACCCTTATGCTGGTGTAAAGTATTGTTATTAGATATATTATTGAGTTAGTTCTGACTCATATTGACCTTACTGTGTCCAACCGACTAAAACACTACCCAGCACTATATCAACTTCATGGCTGTTACCATGTTGAGCCTGTTGTTGGGGCCATTGTGTCAGATCCATTTTTGTGGAAAATCTTCAGCTTGTTTGCTAACCTCTAGTTTACTGGGCATGATATCTCCAGGAACTGTTCCCTCCCAATAAAATGTTCAGAGTGTTTATTACCATCTTCATATCTATGAACTTTTTGGCTGGACTTCTTCCAAGATCAATTTGTTCACTTTTCTGGCAGTCTGTAGTATATTTAATGTTCTTTTATGACACTGTAATTCAAAGGCATCCACCTTTTTTAAGGCTTCTTACCAATTGTCTTTTTCATGCAGGTGAGATGATTGAAAATATCATGGTGTGTGCCTCAGTTATCATTTTTTCAGGGTATATTCCAACTAGTAGAATGGCTGGGTCATATGGAATTTCTATGTTCAACTTTTTGAGGAAGCACCAAACTGCCTTCCAGAATGCTTGTACCATTTTATAATCCCAACAACAATGTATAAGAATTCATTTCTCACCACATCCTCTCCAACATCTATTACTTGCTGCCCTGTTAAACTTTGTTACTGTTACTGGAATAAGATGGTACCTCTGTGTCATTTTGATTTACATATCTCTTATTGCCAATGATTTGGAGCATTTTTTCATGTGTCTGTTTTCCATACACCAATGTTCCTAACAGCATTATTCACCATCATAAGAATATGGAAACAGCCCATATATCCAACCACAAACAAATGGATTGAGAAATTATGGTACAGTCACACAATGGAATACTACGCAGCATGTAGAAGCAATGATTTTGTAAATTATTATCTGACTTGGGAGGGACTGGAGAGCATTATGCTGAGTGAACTAATTCAGTCCCAAAAGGACAAATATTGCATAAAACCATTATTGTAGAATAAGTTAGAGGACCCAAGGGAAGTTGGGGAGGGTGGAAGCAGAGGCATGAGGATGTGCAGGGGGAGGGAGGGATTAATCATGGAGTTCTACAATTTGACGGGTGGGGGTGTGTGAGGGAAATTAAAAGTGTTCTTGAAAACAATGTATTCAAATTTTGTAAATAAACTAATATAAAAAAAATCATGCTTGTGGCAAGTTCTCTTTCATCCTCAAAGTTCCGTCCCTTTTTTAACACTTTGGAAAGGTCTTTTTCAGCAGATTTGCCCAATGGAATGTATTGTGGGATTTCTTGACTGCTAATTCAATGAGCATTTGTTGTGGAGCCAAATAACATGAAATAGTGGATTATTTTAGTATTTTCTTGATTTATCATGATGTAGCTTATTGGACCAACTGTGGAGATTTTTGGTTTCTTCATGTGAAGGAGGGCTGTAATCCTTGGTCTTTATCAAGATACTTTTCCAAAACGTATTTTGATGTTTTTAGTTCATTTTATCATTGTGTAAGCTTCTATAGTGGTTAAGGCAATGGATTCACTCTTCCTTGAGGACAAGAGAGCTCATGGGACTTTGAACTTGACCAGGGTCATTCATCTAGGTGATAACCAGTCCAGGTCCACAAGACCTTACCATTACCCAGTTGAAAGTGAATCAGCTGAAACTCATGATGATCTCAGACATGTCAGAGTAGAACTGTGTTTCATAGAGTTTTCAAAGTAGATTTCCTTCTTGGTTGACTCACACTCAACACATTTAGATTGTCAACAGAGCACTTAAGTGTTTACACCTCTCAGAGACTTCTCTGCACTATCCATGGCACTATCCAAAGTCAAATGAGCCCTGGTGACACAATGATTATATGCTTGAGCTAAAGGTTGATTGTTTAAACCCACCTGCTGCTCTACAGGATAAAATACCTAGAGATCTGCTTCAAGAAGTATTCCGGTGTAGAAAAAGTATAAGAAGTTCTGCTCCGACTTTCAGGGTTGTTATGAGTTAAAAATGACTTGATATCACATAATAGCAATATGAAGTAACAGGATAAGCATGGTATGCCTTTCTGAACACCTTGTTTATCAGATAAAAATAAACCAAAGTACTGTCTTTTCATAAAACATACAAGGACTTATATTACAAAGAATTCAAAATTTATATGTATTTTACAGAAAAAGAAAATCCTTAAAGACTCTTGATGCCCTTAGCACAATCTCCACCTCCCTAGTAGAGACATTGCTGCTGGCCTGTGGGAGCATTTCTACCTGACCCTCCTCTCCATAACAGGTTAGAAGTAGGAAGCCCCACCTCTCCTATTGACCAGGTTAGGAAAAATGGCCAAGGAAAAGAATTCTCTGTGTGTGCTAATCCCTCAGGAGGTCAAAGATTCTTCCATTTCTAGAAGAATAAAGGCCAACAATCTTCGGCCACCGTCCCACATTTCCTCATGCCAGTGTCGCAGTGGGACAAGGCTTGACTGTCTCCTCCCCATTCACCCTCTTAGTTTTGCCTGGTAGAGCCAGACAGGATGTGAATCCCACCATCACAAGCAATGAAAATAGTGATTGTGGATGAGTTTCAATACAATATCTCTTCAGGTTTTTCATCTTTAGAACAAAAGAAATAAAACCTAGTTCATAGAGATGTCACAAATTAAAATGAGTTAACAGACTGTAAAAGAAAGGGGATGGTATGCAGACGGCTACATTTCATCTCTATTAACTTTTCAAAGAGAAAGAGTCTTCATTGGCAGCATCCATAATACAAAACCAGTTCTCATAAGGTCAGATATAGCTTCCATGCTCTTGAGCCTCCTAATTCCAATACCAATCATACTCCTCCATGATGTTGGTTTTGTGTACCATTGAGTTGGAACCAATCCATAGCCTGCCCTTCAATGGGTATTCAGAGACAGTTAATCACATGGGAGGAGATTGCCTACCTTTCTCCTGCAGAGCAGATGGTGGATTCAAACTGTGTGCCTTGGAGATTGCAATGCATCTTCTTATCACTAGGCCACAGACCTCACAAAACCACTTATGAGGTTTATTAGGAAAGTTGATAGGTTACAGTTCAAGTTGGTAGCAGGATACAATTCCTCAGTTAGCAGTTTTCTCTCATCTCATCTAAGTCTCTGGTTCTTCACTGCTACTGCTCTTAATGTACATTGCAGTTTGTCTGGCATAGAAATCTTTGGCCTCAAGTATGTGCTGCATTCTTCACTGCTTCCATCCTTGCAAATAGTAAGATTTCCATCTGCTGCTGCTAATCCTGCTCAGTGTAAATCTGATGGCATGGGAACATTGGCCAATACCATCACAAGTAATTTACATAATTTAAATACATCCTAGTTTATGTTCCCACTCAGTCATGTGACAAAAGTCACAGCTAATGGGTAGGAACATAATTTTGAACAATAAACCTGTGACATCACATGATGTAAAGGGAAGAGAATAGAACCTGGGATGTAGCTAAGTATTTAATCAGCTGTAAGCAATGCAGATGATATGACCTTGCTTGTTGAAAATGAGGAGGACTTTAAACACTCGCTGCAAAAAGCCTTTAATGGGAATTACATCTCAATGTCAAGAAGACAAATCGATAGACGACCACTGGACCTATAGACAACATCATGATAGATGGAGAAAAGATTGAAACTGTCAGTGACTTCACCTTACTTGAATCCACAATCTGTATACTTGGCACTGGCAGTTAGGAGATCAGGAGATGGATTACACTGGAAAAAAGTCTGTAATCAAGGACCTTCCCAAATCATTAAGGAGTAATTATATCAGTTGACTACAAACATGCATCTGATTCAGGCCATGATCTTTTCAGTCACTTCCTGGACAATGAATAAAGATGACATAAGAATTATTGATGCCTTTGAACTGTGATGTTGGAAAAGAGTACTGACTAGCCCATGGATGGCCAAAAGAACAGATGTGTCTTGGAGAAGGTGCCACCAGAGTGCTCCGTGGAGACAGATGATAAAGCTTTGTCTTACATACTTCAGGCATGTTGCTAGAAGAGGCTATTACTTGGAGAGGGACATCTTCTTTGGAAAATTGGAGGTACAGTGAAGGAAAAACTCTCAACTAGATGGATTGACATAGTTATTGCAGCAGTGGGCTCTCAGATGTCAGAGATTGTGAGGATGGCGCACGATAGGACAGGGTTCACATGTGGTGTTCATAGGATTGCTATGGGTAGTATATGACTTGAGGGCACCTAACAACAACAACAACATTGCTGTTACTATTTTTATTTTCTGGCACTCTCCTACTTACACAGCCACATAGTACAAGCTTCAGATGTAGGAATCTAGTCTTACATATTTTTCTTCCTGTATTACTTAACCTGGTGCCCTATGTATAGAAGGTGCTTTAGACTGTCGAAGGATGGAGAGCACATGGTGAAATTATTTCTACTCATCAGCAGTAAGGGTTAGAGCATGACTTCTGAGGAAAGCAAGGAGTGTGTGAGGCTGTTATATGGAGATGACAAGCTCCCTCTCAGTATGAAGGATGATGAGAAGAAGCTTGTCTGGTTTTTTTTTTTTTTAACTGGTGTAGTGTTGCCAAATGGTACCTAATGTTTATGCTCTTGTATTTTTCTTGTGAGAGGTTTACGATTATCTACACATAATCATGGCACATTCATGCAATGGACTACTATGCAGCTCACAGGAGCAATGATTTTATAAATTATTACTTAACTTGGGAGAGAATGGAGAGCATTATGTTGACTAAACTAAGTCTCACAAAGACAGCTATTGTATAAAACTATTATTGTATAATGAGTATAAGGATCCAAGAG
This sequence comes from Elephantulus edwardii, assembly GCF_000299155.1. Lineage (NCBI taxonomy): Eukaryota > Metazoa > Chordata > Mammalia > Macroscelidea > Macroscelididae > Elephantulus > Elephantulus edwardii. Next base: position 12,639,406 of record NW_006399810.1, on the reverse strand, counting down.
GGGTGGGAGAGTTTGGAAGAATAGGGATGAGGATATGCAGGAGGAGGGGGGATTAATCATGGGGTTGTATGATTTGATGGTTGGGGGAGTAAGGGAAATTGAAAGATTTTGTTCTTGAAAACAACGTATTTAGATTTTATAAATAAGCTAGTAAAAAATAAAAAAAATTTAAAAAAGATTATCTACACATGTATTTGCATTTCATTTCAGCACTCAGGTCTTTGATTTTCATTTTAGGAAATGGTAAGTTCATAACTCTAGACAGAAAAAAGATTTCTTCAGGGAGAGAACACAAAGGAAAAAATATGTAAAGATTTTTGCCTTCACAGAGTTTATACTTCTGTTCAGTGCAGTTTGAACTTAAACAAATCAACATCCTTTTTTGATAAATAGAATGTCCTTAAGTATTCTCTGTCATCCTCTTTAGCCTTTAAACTTTATTTTCAGATTCACTTTTTGGCAGATAAAATTTCTATTTGACATGATTTTATTGACATTTACTTCCTCAAATTTGTATTATGGAAATATTGTTAAAATTTCCGAATACTGATTGATATTATAATTCGAATGAATACATTTTTGAGATGAGGCAAATTCCTCTCCCAGATATTTTCCACTAAGGCTTGTTTCTTGCCTTTCCAATTGAGAATCATTGATCTTATCAAAGAGAATTTATGAATAAAAGCATTTCCCCCACCACTTATTGGTCAGTTTGTCATACAGGTGGCTTGTATATTGCTGGAATGTTGGAAAATCATGACACCAGGATTCTAGACACCAGCAGACTCATGTATAATGTATACGTTTAGCCAAACTTCCAGCTACGGTGAAGTGAAATAGGAAATAGGAAAGGAAAATAGAGAAGAATTGTTGCATTTGGATTGTGATATTGGCATGGGAAATGAATATATAGCAGACTGCCAGAAAAACAAACAAATCAATCTTAGAAGAAATATAATCAGAATATTCCTTAGATGTGAAGCTCACAAAATGACAACTTGCTTATGTTGTACATATCCCCGGGAAAGACCAGTTTCTGGAAGGGGCATTTTGTAGTTATGTGTCACTGTGTTTGGTAAATTAATGTGTATTCAGAAATGAGGCAAACCCCCTATGAGGGGGTTTGACACATAGCTATAACAATGTACTCGAGTATACCATTGACCATGAAGGTGGTGCAGCTCTTGGCATCATGTTCTGTAGTAAATGAGGTCTCCATGAATCAGAGCCAACTTGATAGTGGTGAATACAAACATGAATGCCGCAGACAGAAGTAACAACGAAGAGTGATGACAGTGACAACGTTTAGGAGGGCAGCGAACAATAAATGTTGGAGAGGATATGGAGAGGTGAGAACATCATACATTGTTGATGGGATTGTAAAATGGTGCAACCACTCTGGAAGACAGTTTGGTGTTACCTCAAAAAGTTGAACATAGAAACTCCATATGACCCAACTATTTCATTACTAGGAATATAACCCAAGGAAATTAGAACTCAGACACAAATGGAGATTTGTTCACCATTGTTCATAGCAGCATTATTCAGCATCACAAGAACATGGAAATAGCCCAAATGTTCACAGCCAAATGGATTGAGAAATTATGGTACATTCACACAATGGAATACTATGCAACACTCAGAAACAACAATTTGAAAAATATTACATCACTTGGGAGAGACTGGAAAGCACTATGCTGAGTGGACTAACACACTCTCATAAGGACAAATACTGCATAAGACCATTGTTATAAAAATAGAAGGATGACTAGTAAAGCATGTATGGGAACTCAAGGAGGAGAGGATTGAGGATGGGTAGGGGTGAAACCACAGGGTTACACAGTTTGGTGGGTAAAGGCAGGGAGTGAAGGAAATGAGAAGGGCCCAGGTGAAAAGACAGAGTAATGATGGTCACGGACTAATGGTGATTAATTTTATAAAATATAGTTCATGAGAATGATTGCATGAAACACAATGTGAATGAAGAATAGCATGAAACATACTATATACTAACTTTGTAAGCAATTCAATGAAAAAAAAAGAGTGATGACCATGGGCATGAATGATGACAGACCCATTGAGCAGGTACCACCAGCTGTCTCAGTGGGGTTGGCTGCACTACTTAGAGAAGTCTTCTGGAAGATATGCTTTGAGCAGTGCTTTGCAAGAGAAGGGGACATTAGTAACCCAAGGAATAGTTTAACTGATTTTCCTAACATTTAGTGACAACCAAATAAATTGGTGGCCTCATCCTTTAAGACAGTTGTGGTTTTTTTTAAAAAAAAAGAAGTGCAAGGATGAAGGGAGCTCTGGTGGCCTAGTAGCAAGAAGCTGCACTGAAATTCCAGAGGTGCGCAGTTCGAATGCACCAGATGCTTTGCTGGAGAAGGAGGGGCAATTGCCTTCTGTACCAGTCAGGTCTGATTTAACAGTACACACACACACACACACACGAATTAAAAAAAAAAAAAGAAGTGCAAGGGTGCATGCTGCTCCCAAGAGCAGGTTGAATGGGTTTTATTCATTTGATCCTAGTTCAATCTTATAACACTCTAGAGTTCATGAACTACCTCTCTTTTTCCAGAGCTCCTCATTGCTTCAGTTCCTTGACTCTTGCTTCTTACCTTCACAAGGACACTGTCCTCACCCCACTTCTGTTAATTACCAGAGTAAAGTTGTTACTAAGTGTTTGAAGCCTGGAATGCAGTTTTTATCTCCAGTTCTTGGAGCCAGTGGTTTATCTAGTTGGTTGTGATTGTCCATAGTGTCAGGATCCTAAATGGTAGCCCTGGAGGTCTTGGCAAAACCAGTCACCTTCTGAATGTGGTGCATGTCTAGGCCTTGGCCTCTGTCATGTCTGGCTTGATGGATGCAGCCTGCATTAGGAGACTTACAGGACTTTGGGCTTCTTTGTCTGTACTGCAAGCTGCTGCTATTCCACGGCCCCCAAGCTTAGGAAGGGCCTCCTGGAATGCCGATAAGGGTCTTCCTCTGATGGCAGCATGCTTGAGAGTTATGACTTTCCCAATGAAGGTGCTTTCCTCACATTTATTGCTTCAAATTGATAAGCAGAGACATATCCAGCCCTTCAAAGAGTGTTTGACAAATAATACTGCTGGAACAAGATGATTTGATGAAATGTTTGAGGTCTCCTTCAAAGGTCAGACAGCTTGGGCGAGCCAAGAGACTTTATGACAGTCATGATGTAACATTCCTAGGAAAGGTGCCTTCATGTCAGTGTCCTTGTGTTTCCAACGTGAATCAGCAGTTCTACACGACACATTAAAGACCACCAAAGCCAATGCAGAGAGCTCTGGTTCTGTGTGCAGGCTTTCCACCTCACATGAGCACAGCTCACAGACCCTCTTGCAACACACTTTGGTCATGAAGCTCAGCAATAGCACATTATAAAAAAATATGAAAATTTGTTTTATATTGGCTTACATACAAAACTCACGTGTATGTGCTTCACACGATCCCTCATTCACATTGTGTTTCATACAACGAAACACTTACAAAATTATGTTGTGATGTAATATATAATAAAATATTTACCATTTTTAAAATTTACACTTAAAATTATACTGTGATGAAATAGATACCAAATAAAGTATACAATCCAATGCCATTAATTCTATTCACTGTGTTGTACACCCATCCACTGTCCATTTCAAAAGTTTCTCAACAACTCAAACAGAAACCCAGTCGCTTTAAGCAGTAGCTCTTCATTTACCCCTGTTCCTGCTCACCCTTAGTGAACTTTGTTGTTGTGTACCGTCAAGTCAGTACCTAGTCATAGTTGACCCTGCAGTGCGTTTTCAGGGTCTGTAAATTGCATGAGGGATAAATAGCCTATCCTTTTCTAACAGCTGATTCGTTGGGTTGGCAACACAATTCCTTACCACTAAGTCACTAGAGCTCCTTTGAACTAAAAATATTTGCCCACGTTACATATTTATGTAAGTAAGATCATTCACTATTTGCCTTTTTGTGACTTATTTCATTCAGCATAGCATTTTTAAAGTTCTTCTATGGTGGTAGTGTGTTGTATTAGTGCTTATTTATTTTTATGACTGTATAATACATTGTATGTGACATTACTCTGTTGATAAATATTTGGATTGTGTCCACATTTTGGCTGTTGTGAGGAGTAATGCAATGAACACTAATGTATCCAGTTGAGTCCCTGATTTCAAGTTGTTTTGGTAGACCCAGGAGTGGAATTTCTAGGGTAAATTGCAAGTCCGTAGTTAATTTTCAAAGAACTCCAGCACTAGTACTTTTAATTAAAACATCAATACTAAGAAAATTTCATATTCCCCTTAGTGGAAACAATCATTGTTTCTTTGGGACCAACCATTTACCATGGAACCGATACCATAGAATCAGTCCTTCTCATGGTATCTGGCATGGAGGTTGGTGAAGACTATTAAATCTTGAGGGAGCTCTGTTGACTTGCTCCATAAGGACTTGTGTTTCTAACCTAAAGGTCATGCCTCTCTTGCAGTTTTATTTCACTAGTTTGATTCCATAGGAGAAAGATGAGTAATCCTCTCCTGTGTGATTTACAATCTGGGTAGCCTATTTGAGGGTCAGCTGTACGTTCCTTATGATGAGTCAGCAGACGGCAATGAATGATTAAATCTTGAATGGGCAAGAGAAGCTGGAATGAGAGTATTAAGCAAGAGTGTAGAGTGAAAGGAAGGCCTTTTAATGTCTGGAGCTCTGGGTCCATATGCCTGCTCTCGATCCCATCACCTGTGACTTTGCCCTAGCATTCTGCACAAGTGTTTTCTTCTAATGATGCCCAAGTCTACCTTTCTGTCCAATCATTACACTGGATTGCCAGTACATGGCCACACCCATGCACATATACTCTCTCGGGAGTGCTTGGTATGCAATTATGGTGGCATAATTTTAAAAATTATAAAGCAAATATGCACCCCTCCTCATCTCCTCATAGTGCTTTTGTGTGTTGTGTCAAAGTGCACAATTGACAGATAATGCAGTCATTGGAGCTCTGGAAGAGAGGGGACACAGACATTTTCAGGTGGACTCTCAACTTTACATGTTCAGCTTCTGATAATGGAACCGGGTGGCGTGCACCATTTGAAAGACTACACTTCTGGAGTACCTGGACACAGGCCTCTCTGATCTGGCCCATTGCATGCTGGTTGTTGTTAGGAGCTGTCCAGTCAGCTCTGACCCAGGGGATGCAGGTGGCATGTGCCCTTTGAAGGAGTACATTTCTGAAAATCCTGTACATGGGCTTCTCTGACCTGGTGTGTTGCACACTGGTTATTGTTAAAACCTGCCTCATGTGCAACAGAAGGAAACCTTGCCCGATCCCACACCACTCTCACAGTCTCTGTTTACTCAGTTTACTGCGCCAGTCCACCTAGAGAGTCTTCCTCTCTTTCCCTGACACTCTGCTGTACCAGACCTGATGATTTTTCCCCAGGCCTTTCCTAATGATGTGAGGGACAAAGTCTCACTGTCCTTGCTTGTAAGGAGCACTCTTGGTGTGCATCTTTCAAGGCAGATTTGTTGTTCTTTTGGCAGTCGTGGTGTGTCCAGTACTCATTGCCACACCACAGCTCAGAGACATCAGTTATTTTGTGGTCTTTGGCCTGTTGTATACCTTGTAGTAAGAATTCATTTATTATTAATCAAGGGAAAGAGATTCTTCTGTACAGTGGACACCCACTTTCAGAGAGTGACACTCTCAGGACAGTGAGCTTCCAAAGGCTTTTTAATTTTTTTTTGCAGTGATTCATTTAAAGGTCACTCTCCTCCTTTGTCCTTTAGCCAATTAAGGATTTATTGAGCACTGGCCTTCTGGGGCACTGGGATGCTGAGTTTCATCCCAGCTCATATTCTCCTTTGTCAAGTAACTGCTAATTTCAATACCATCTAGGATGGTTATGTTAAAAAAGATCTTGGGCTGCGAGAATTAATGTGAATTGCAGGACACACACACACAAAAAAAAAAAAAAAAGATCTTGGAGATGTGTCTGTTCGCCCAGCCGTGAAATACTCCCTTACACAATAAGAGAATCCGCACCCAACCCATGTCCATAGCCCATTTGACACTGAACTTGCCATTTTAGAGATGGTTGATGATAGTAAGCTGCTAGAAGATCCTCTTCATGTTGAACTGAAGCCGTTGTCTCTTTAACTTTCCTTCCCCACCCCCCCACCCCCAGCAGAAAACATTGAGAAGTCACTGTGCTCGTTTGGGGCCTACACTTAGACTCATTGTTTTTGAGCTGGAACTGACTCATAGCTGACCCTCCTTTGGGTTGTTGAGGCTGTAAATGGCACAGGAAGAGATTGCCAACTTTCTCCCATAGAGATGTTGGAGGATTCAAAGTACCAGAGAGACATGGACTATGCATTACCAGTGCAGCTCCCTTGGTGTCTACAAGTCCTCCTTAAAACACAACACAACTTGAATATCAGTCACCTTCAGTAGTGTTGTCAGCCTTTGTATCTGGCTGAATTCATTCCTTCGATGGTCATGGCAACAGGTTTCTAGTTGGTGTTGTCTGGAAGCTTTGACACTAGTGTATGTGGAAAAAGCCCCTCAGTTACTCAGTTATTGCTTAACTCATCTCTGGGAAATCCAGGTAGAAGACCAAGATTAATATGCTCCAAAGTGCAGCCTGCCCAGTTGTTGTTGATCAGATTCCCACACAGTGCCCCCATGAATATCAGAGTGGAATTGTGCTCTGTGGGATGGCAGGGGCTGAGTTTTTTGGACATAGATCACTAGGAGTGACTACTTAGGAGCCTCTGAGTTGACTAGAACCCCCAGTTTTTAGGTTCGTAGCCAAGCATAGCCGTGAAACTGTTTACCAATTAGTACAGGATCTAGAGGGAGCTCTAGTGGCTTAGTGGTAAGGAGTGCCAACCCAAAGACAGGCAGTTCAAATACACCAGCTGCTCCATGGGACAAAGATGTGCAGGGTTCTCTCATGTGATTAACTGCCTCTGAAAACCCACAGGAGGGTCAGCCATGAGATGATTCCAACTCAACAGTATACAAAACTCCTCCAAAACAGTAGGATCTAGGGGGCGCTTCGTTCATGGGGAGTTGCAGTACTGTCCCAAAGGCCGAGCCACTCTGGAAGTTCAAATCCACCTATGGCTTCCCCGGAGAAAGATGGACCATTTCCTGCCAGGTGATTACACACTCAGAAATCCAAAAGAATGTCAGCTATCAGTTGATTCTGGTCAGTGGCAATGAATTTTGAGTTTTATAGAATCCAGAATTGTTCATTTACACACACACACACACACACACACACACACACACACACACACATATACACACACGCGCGCACGCGCGCGCGCCCCATAGAATTTCTAAAGCTTTACTCTGTGTAGGAGGAAATACATTGCTAGAGGAAGACAGCAATGTTGAAGTATAGAGCTAGTGAAGGTGATGGTGATTGACACAATAGATGCAATGATGAACTTGATAATGACAGTGATGTGGGCTGATTCAGGGTGGGAACCCTTTCATTTGTTGACCTGGGCAACATTGGGTCATGAGAGAGCCTGGCAAAATCCTGTTCAAGCAGATTTATATAAGGAAAGCAAAAGTTTACATGACTGTGTTACAACAGATTATATTAGAGGGTGGATAGAACATTTGAAAGAAAGGAATTAGCCAGTATCTAGAAACAGTTTCCAAGCAACAGGCTCATGGGGCAGATATGCAGCTGTATGTATGCATTTGTTTGTTACATTTGTTTTGTCACATTCAATGCAAAAGAATCAACTCTTGCTTCCCCTTCCTCCCTGTTAATTGTAGTGTCTCACTGCATTCTCTCCCGCTGACTTAGGCAGGACAGAGAAGGTGTGCCATGGCAGAATCCTCCTGGGAGTGTCCACACCTCCCGTACCACCTGCACCTTGTGTACCTGCACTGGGTTCTGAGCCTGGAGTATTCCTGGCACGAGCATAGATCAGGCTGATGATGGAAATGATGTGCAAGACTTGTTTGTTATGCATTCTGGAAGAATCCCCTTGGCCATGTCTATGCCATGTGATCAAAGCCAGTCAGAAAGGAGAAATGTTCGTTATCTAAGGTGCTAGCTGATTTGATTTCTCATCACAAATGCTCACATGATCAACTGTGTATTGTGGCTGTCACTCAATTGGATAATAGGTTAAGAATTACTGAGATGTGGAGAATTAAACTATTCTCATTTAAATTTTTAAAGAGTTGATGGCAAGGTCAATTATGTCTTTTACATTTATTTATTTAAGTAAAGGCTTAGGGGCAAAGGGGAGTGGAAAGCCTATCAAATCCTCATACAAAAGCAACTGGATAATGTGCTGGAGGAAGATGTATCCCAGTGAGGATGTGACAGCAGGAATTTTGAAAAGGATAGCCTCAATGACAGCATAACATCAATTTTGATGTAGACACTTGAGGCAGCGTAAAGTCTCCTTCCCTGGGCATTATTATTTTCTGAGACAAGTTTGCAAGGAAATTTAGAGGGTTAGAAGAGTGATGTCTCTACAAAGTTTTGTTATTTAAAAGATGCAGATCCTAGCAAGATTCTTGGGGCAATGGTGGTTCAGTTGTAGAATTCTCACCTTCCAATGCAGAGACCTGAATTTAATTCTCAACAAACATGCCTTGTGTACAGGTATCTTCTCTGTAGAGATACTTACTTCTGTGATGCTGAGCGATTTTCAATGGGGTGTCTAGATTAAACTAGGAAGAAAAGCCTGGCAATCTACTTCTAAAAAATCAACCCATAAAATTCCTATGGATCCCAATGGTCTGATTCACAGCTGATCCTAGGGATGGCACAAGTCTGTGTAGTGCTTTGCTTTGTGTGGGTTTGTCATGAATTGGGGGTATCCAGACAGCAACTAACAGCAATCAAATGTCTCAGCATCTCCCTGGATGGTGAAACTCTGTCTCACATGCTTTGGACATGTTGTCAAGAGAGAGACCAGTCCTTGGAGAAGGACAGTATGCTTGGAAAGGCAAAGGATCAGCCCAAGAGAGGAAGACCTTCGACGAGATGGATTGACACAGTGACTGTAGCAATGGGGTCAAATGTGTTTGGGACAGTGAAGCTGGCTCAGGATAGGACAAGGTTCAGAGCCATTGTTCATAGGCTTGCTGTGAGTTTTAGTTGACTTAATAGCACACAAGAGCAACAACAACAACAAAGCAAGCAACTATAGTAAGTAGCAGCCATGAGACAGGGTCCTCTTCTAGGACATGAACTTGTTGTAAAGTACCATTGAGGAGCTTGCAAGGTTTCTTTCCAGCAAGGAGGAGTGTGGAGCCTGGGTGAGGGGAACAAGAACCTCACAGTGGGAGAAGTGCTGTGGTCCTTCCACTTAAGGAGATTTAGATGCTGGCGAGGAAGGCCGTTCAGAGTAAATGAATCCTGCCAGAACAATCTGTACTCCCGATTTTGCTTCTGGCAAAGGATTGGGAAGCTATTAACTAGGAAGTAAAATTGGCTCTTAAAATCAAGGACAGCAAAGATATAACCTTGGCATGGATCCAAATCTTTCCCCACTAAGTTTACCCTATAGTATCACTTATATATTCAACACATGAAGGTGAGTATTTTCTCATGCCAGTGCGAACTTGAAGGAGGCTTAATGATGGCTCAGGAGCCAAACTCTGAATATTGATTTATATTAAATATCTCCTGGCACTTTCTGCATTTGTAATTATGCCTCACACATAAATGTAATGTGTTTTTGGCTAATGCAGTACTTAATATAAGGCTATGTTTGCATCTGCATGCCCCAAAGGACAAACATTGTCACGTGAAGTATTCTAATGTTTTTTTTCAAATGATGCGGTTACATTTACTCTTGTATTTTATTTCATTTTGTCTAATGCCAGGGGGTTTCTAGTTGCTATAAAAAGAAAACAAAAATTCTACTCTAAGTCTCAGAAAACTTGAAACTTTTAGAACATTTTAGAAACTTAAATAATAATAATAATGAGGAGAATGGAGTCATGGAGGGGAGAATGCCCTGCGCTGGTTGCCAGTGCACTGAACTGACAAGTGGGACAAGTTTTCTCTCTCTCCACAGTGTCTTCAGCCCACATCATGAGTGTCTCTGCCATTCTAGGTCATTGCGAGAGCTTCAGACTGTCTGTCAAAAGAACACAGTATATAGTGAGTGATACAAGACAAATATCCAGGAGCACTAGTTGCTGTTGAGCTGACTTGGAGTCATGGTGACTTGTGAAAAGAGTAAGGGTCATGTGGGGACAGTCATATCTGACCTTTACTTACTCCACAACGGGAACTCTCCCTATGGAGAGCACCACCACCAAAACCCAATTCCTATGAGGTCAGACATGTCCCCCTGCTCCCACACCTCTTTCTACTCATCCCAACACCAATCTTCCTGCTTTCCTAGGTCTGAAATCTGTTGTGGTGCTCACAGACCACACAACTATATTAGGGAAGTTAGTAGGATATAATTTGTGTTAGTAACAGAATACAATCCCTCAGTCAGGACAGCTTCAGAAATGTGCTCAAAGGCTCCTCAGCCTTCTGCTTTGTGGCTTCAGGTTTTTAAACCTGCAAGTTAGGGCTCTCCCCGCAACCCTTCAGTCCTCCAACCAACTGGGGCAAAAGGCTCCTGGCTCTGGCTGTGTGCTGTAGCAGTCCCCCGGTCAGGTCTCTGGTTCTCCGCTGGGGTTGGGGCTGCTGCTGCTGGATCTCTGGCTGTGAAGGGCACACCCTGCATGCCCACTGCTGCTTTGCTGGAGGTGAGATTCTCAGCATCTGCTGCTGAGTCTGCTCAGTTTAGCGGCAAGACTAGCCAGTCCCCTTGTGGACAGGTTAACATACCCTCTTTATATATTCCCCGACCACATAGCAAACTTAAACTCAGTTACCAAGAAAGCCATTTCGAACATTAAACTCTTAACACCACAGACTGAATATGCATCAGAGCACACGTGTGCTCCATGGCGTTTCAATGGCTCAGTTTACACAATGAGAGCACGAGACCTTTCTTCTGGCTTTCCTTTGAGTAGATTCAAACCTTCAACCTTTCAGACAACTATGGAGCACTGTAACCATTTATACCGCCCCACATCCAGCATATACTAGCTACTACTGTTAATAGTGGGCTCAATACTACCACTAGGTAACTCTCTGATCTCAGGTAACTCCTTTAATTTCTTTGGTTGTGATTTCTTACTTGAAAAGGGAATAGAATGAACAATATTTTTTTATATAAAATAATTTTTTCTTCACATAAAATCTACTGTAAGGGGTTACTAAGACCATTTTTATACCTCCTCCTTATGGCTCCCCTGCTCCCATTTCAGTCCATGATTTTGTTAACTCGCAAAAATTGGAGGTACAGTGAGGAGAGGGGATTTGAGAAGAGCAAGGGTTCAGACCTCAAGTCTAGCTCTCTCTGGATCTCTGCCTCTGACTGCTCTGGCGGGGTAGTGCTGCTTGGCTTCCGAGTGGAATGCTGCGCTATAGTTGATCTGCATGTAATGGTCCAGCCCTTCTTGTGTGCTGAAATTCCCCAACAACAAACTGGAAAAGAGTATTTCTGTGCAAACATAACCTAAAGGCAGAGATGTGTAAACATATGTTAACACTGTATGAAATGTGATTTAAAAAATTTCATCAATGTTCTTTAACTCACCAAGGGAACACTTAATACAACAAGAAGAAAGACATTTTCTAGGCTTTTTAAAGGCACAGTTGTTTGGCTTGAGTATATGTCCAAAAAAGAGTGAGCTAAATGCTGCTTTTGCTTCTCCAGCTAAATTTTAAAAATGGTCCTGAGCACATTTTTTCTTTGGCCTTTAGATTATTCTCAGCCTGGAGTGATACTTTGCAAAGTAAATGACAATTCATAGAGCTACAATCTGTAGAACTGTTTTATGTTTCCAGATAAGAATAAGAAATTAGTACAAGGATGCAGATTTATTGGCATGAGTAAAAGTATAAAACATATATCCAGTTTTATTGTATTGTAAAAGTGTAACTATATTGGATAGATACATTTTGTCTTTTCCTTTGTAATGATCTCATTAGACACATGCACAAACATACATGCACACATACACACACAAAAAGAGTATATTTCTACTCATTGCCACCAAGTCAGAACTGACTCACAGCTGAACCTCCAGTGGGTTGGTGAGGCAGTAAATTGCATGGGAAGAGATTGCCCATCTTTATTGGGTGCAGCTACTGGTGGTTTAGAACTGTCAGAGAGAGTTGGCTTTTTGATTAGTGGTGAAAATTCCTATGGACAGTGTCAGGAGAGTTGGTGGCAAAGTGCATAAGCATCGAGCTTTTAACTGAAAGGTCTGCAGCTTGAATCCACTAGCCTCTCTGTGGGAGAAGGTTGGGAAATTTCCTGCTGTAAAGATTTATAAAGCCTTGAACCATGATGATGGGTTATGTTAGCAATTAGCTTATTGCAGCTACTGGTGGCTCAATGGTAGACTTCTCACCTTCAGGGAGGAAGACAGCCTGTACCTCTCATGTGCAGATAATAATGCCATTGCTTAGTGGAAGCTTATGTGCTGCTCTGATATTGAACATATTTCAGTAGATATTCCAGAAAACATGGACTAAGAAGAAAGGGCTGGCAATCCACTAAAAGTTAGCCAGTGAGAATCCTGTAGGTCCAGGGATCTGACCACATCTGTCCATGTGGATAGGATAGGACTCCATAGTATTTTGTATTGTTCTTTTGTGCATGGGGATCACTGTGAGTTGGGAGCCAGCTAACAAGAAATTAGCATATTAGTTGGTGGTTTATAAATGTTTGTACTAAAGCACTGTTTGCTTCCTAAAGTAGGTGAGGCCACTTTAAAGCTTCCTAACCTCTCACCATCCTCATAGCCCTATCCACTGGTGGGTTTTCAGAGGCTGTAAACCACACAGGCAGAGATTGCCTGTCTTTCTCCCCCCAGAGCTGCTGGCGGATTTGAACCAGCCTGAGAGGGGCCTCTGTGGGATCAGCAGCACTGCTACCCACTGCCTGCACCATCAGAGTGACTCTGCCTGACAAGCTGGCATTCTGACTCTGTGGTCTGCAGTGCGAGCCAAGCGCAGTGTGCAGGAGGCTTGGCGGCTTCCCTTTAGTGTCCCCAAAGTTCACCTGTCCCCTCCTCTCAACACAGAGTCTTCCCTTTCTGAGTCTCAGCTGTGCCAGGCTTTTAGCAAGTATTTTGACTTTCTTCAGGTCCCTTAGTTAAACCTTCAAAGGATTAACTAATGTTCATGACTTGATGGAATTAGAGCCAGATTTTGCAGAGTTTGTGAAATGGCAGGCAGATGGCTGTGAAATGTGAATATTTACTACTGGGAACTGCAGCACACTGTTCTGTCATCGTGATGGACCATATGTGGCATGCACCTTGCTCAGGGGATGGGGGCTCTGCTGGGAAAGTTATTTTCATGTTGAGTACAAAGACAGAGCAGAGAAGGGAAGGACAGGCAAGTCCTGGGGTGACAGTGTCTCTGGCAGAGCTGGGAAGACGTCCAGGATGAGGAACTGTTGCTTTGCTGGTATTTTTACTTTCATCACAGATAATTCTCACTTAAAATGCTTTGGGTAGGTCAAAACCCAGGACATTAAATATTGTTTGTTGTTCTGTGCCATCGAATCAGAACTGACTGATAGCTGACCCTACAGCTCATTTTCGAAGGTAATACATCTTATGGGAGTTGATTTCCCATCTTTTTTCCACACAGCAGCTGGTGGATTTGAACCACATAGCTTTAGGTTGGCAGTGCAACTTTTTACCCTGAAGCCACTAGAGCTCCTTACTACATGCTGTGGTAACCCAAGTTTCCCAAATGATAGTGGGGTTCACAAGCTAATATGTGCGAGTACACTAAACCCTAGCAGAGCTGGTGAGTTTGGAGATCACTTTGATATTTATAAAAATAAAAACAAAACTTAACCGATATTTTAAAAAAACTGAATAAAAATAAATTTATTTAAAAAATTAATCTATGTTTTCAAAAAGGGAAGTAGGAAAGCTATTTGTTAGGTACTTAGTATGTGCCAGGCACAGGAACAGTGTTATTTGCTTAGATATTTTTCTGACACTTGGGGAGAGACCCTTGGTTTAGGGTTAGACATGGACTCAATCCCAGACCCTTTAGATTACTAACTCTCTCTGGGTGGCAGTTTGTTCCTCCACAATGAGGATATTCCTCTATTGTATGGAAAGCACCTGTGTGCTTGAAAGTCAGTAAATACTTGATAAATGGTTTACACTGTTACCATTTATTAGAGTGGTGTTGATGTAGGTAACAAATTAGAATAAACTAAGTGTAGAAGCAGTTCAAGTAGACCAGCTGCTTTGAGGGAGAAGGGGGAACAGTCTCCTTCCATGTGATGGATGGCTTCAGACACCCACTGAAGGGTCAGCTATGAGTCAGTTCTGCCTTGACCACAAGGAGTTTCCAAATATTACCTGTTGAAAAGCCTCTGGATTATAGTGGTCTGATCTGAATGTAATCATGGGCTGGTACAGGAACGGGCAATGCTTCATTTCATCGTGCATTTGCGTTGCCATGAATCAAGGCTGACTTTACTGCTGTAATGACAAGTCAATCTCATCCCAAAATTACTCTGAGACCAGTGGAGAGGGTGGTAACTTGGTTGTGGAGTTGTAACTTTGTCGCGGACAGTGTTCTGGTTAGGGAGGTGGGGCCCATGGGCACCTTGTTTAAAGGTCTCATCAATGATAAATGAATATGAGATACTCCACAGAGAAAGGAAAGATGGTAAGAGTGAGGATTTGAGACTGGGGGAGCAGAGGATCATGGTGGCCAGCAGGTAAGACTGATTGTGTTTGCAGAGTGAGGGCATCTCGAGAATATAGACGTGAGGCCTGATGCCAGTTCTGGAATCAAGGCAGCGGACACTGCAGCAGAGTGGGGATTTGTGTTTTCAGTCCATTAGCGCTCCCAACCCGTGAAAATGACCAAGTGCTCGTTGTAAACCAGTTACACTTGGGGGTTGGCCCTGACCACACCAAACATAAATCTGGGCCATTACCCAGCTAAGGGTGCTTGGCAGCATCTTCCAGCTGCCCAGAGCAGAATGAAGCTGACAGAAGATGCCCAGGGAGACAGAAGATGCCTGGACAGACAGAAGACAGAACTTTTCTCCTGGGTCAGTAGATTGAAAGCATTGTTCTTGTTCTAGTTCAAACCAACATTCTCCCATTGACTGCCAAAACCCAAACAGGCCCACTCCTTAGAGGCAGGGATGGTGAAACTCTGTCTCTCCTACTCTGGGCCTGTTGTCAGGAGGGATCAGTCCTTGCAAAAGGACCTCATGCTAGGGAAGACAAGAGGGGGTCAAAGAAAGAAAGGATAATGGTAAAAAGACCCAAACAGATTGACAGCGTGACTGTAACAAAGAGCCTGAGCCTATCAGGATCACGAGGGTGGTGCAGGACAGAGCAGGCTCCCAGCGTGTCATCCAGAGGGTCACTGTGAGTCATAGTTGGCCTGACGGCATGGGTAACAGCAGTCCAAGCCATGACGGATAGTGCACAGTCCCTTCCCATTTAGAAGTCTCTTATAAATGCCTCGTCTTCATTTTCCTAGACTGCAGAATTGAAGCCACAAACCTGTCTGCCAGTCAGAGCGATTGTCTGACTCCCTACATTGAGATGATGTTATGGGACTCTGTGAGGGTGCTGTGGCCAGGCTCAGGTGCTCAGAAATGGAAGAAGGGGCTCCTCAGATTGCTTTCTCTGTGGATGCAAAACTTGTGTTTTAAAAGAAAAGATGCCCATAAGAATATTTACAAGGCATGTAGCAGTAACCTGCCAAAGTTTGGGGGTAAATCTATGTTCAGTAAATGCATATCACCAATATTACTATCGCACATGTGTCAGATGAAAAATGAAAACAGCAAGTCTATACCTTTGTGTATAAATTTCTAAAGATCAGCAAATCCATTTGAATTGTAGTTGCATTTTTAGATGGCATTTAGACAGTTCTGCCAATTGATTTGTTCCTGGTGTGGATCCATCTTTGAAGTCTTTAACAATGGAGAATTCTAAAAAAAAACAACAAACAAGCAAAAAACAATGGAGAATTCTAGCCAACATCTGGGCAGCACTGCATTTCTCCAAAACAGAGTTTTAAATCTTATTGCTTTGTATACAGTCCTTTATATACATTGTGTTGCATTTATGTACATTGTATTTTATATATTCATATACATTGTGTTTTATATAGTTAATTGTTATTGATAGAGGACTCAGGTGGCCTAGTGGAAAGAAGCTGTGCTGCAATGCCAAAGGCACGTGGTTCGAATCCACCAGCTGCTCCAGGGGAGAAGAATGGGTAGTCTCCTCCAGTGCAAGGTACTGCTTCTGAAAACCTGCTGGAGGCTCACCTATGAGTTGGTTCTGACTTGGCTGCACAGAACAACAGGAGTTTTATTACCCAGTCTTGATCAAGTACCCATTGCACCGTGCCTATTCCTTCACACGCCTCTCCAATCTTCCCACTAATCTCTGCTCTCCTGCTGATTTCCCCCTTGTTCTGCTCCCCCTTCCCTCTTTGCCTCTTGCCTTTTGATCTTTTTCCTCTTTGATAAATTGACACAGTGATATTGCCTTTGTCTTGATTCATCCAAGGTTGACCCTCCCATGTCCTGGTCCTTTACACTGTTCTTTGTCTGCACGTTCTAGTTCTGCTCTCCCTCCCCCCGAGCCCATCAGTTATCCTCCTATTTTTACTGTAGTGGTCTTATGCAGCATTTACCCTTTTGTGACTGAGCTATTTCACTCAGCATAGTGCTCTTTAGACTCGCTCATATTGTGTATCATTTACAAATACTTTGTTGTTCCTTAGTGCTGAGTAGTATTCCGTTGTCTGAGTCTACCACAGCTTCTCTATCCATTTGCTGTTGGGAATTTGGCTGTTTCCATTTCCTTGCTGATGTGAACAGGGCTGTAGTGAGTGTATTTGTACATATATCTGTTTTTGTCTCAGCTCTGATTTCCTTGGGTGTATTCCTAATAGTTCACCTTGTCACTGCTTCTTACTTGCTGTGAGACTCTGGCTGAGTCACCTAACATCTTTGTTAATCTAAAGTAGAAATAATGACACATTATTAGGTGCCTAGAACTGCCTACCTCGGTGCCTGGCACCTGCCTGGTACTCACCACATGCTCAAACTCAGCTCATTTCTTTGAGGCGGAACTGATTCCTAGCCGATCCTCCAGTGGGTCTTTGGAGACTGTGCGTTGCATGGGAAGAGCTTGCCCATCTTCCCTTCTGTGAAGCAGCTGGTGGAACGAAACCTTGCACCTTTGGATTGGCAGCACAGCTCTTTACCCATTAAGCCACTCCTGCTTTTCTTTCTGAAAGCCCACTCCCTAATTTACTGACATTTTGTGCCCAGTGGTGCTGCTCTTTTTGCACTGGGTAATGGACACAGCTTATCTGTATATTACGTTTCGTGGAGAGTTCAAGACAGTAGATTAGATCTCACATGGTCGGCAAGACAGATTGCCAGCTTTTTGGTGCTTGTTATGTACTAGATAGAAAGAATCTCTTAGTGAATTTATTCAAAACTGTGCAAAGCATGTTTTTGTGGTTATGTGCTATTGAGTTGGAACAAACACAGCTGACCACCTAGTGGACTTCAGAAATTGTTCATGGCATGGGAAGAGACGGCTCATCTTTCTCCCACAGAGAAGCTGGTGGCTTTGAACTGCCTGCTTTTGGGTTGGCAGCACAGCTTCTTATCTACTAGGCCATATTAGAGGTCACTTTTATGAAATCAATGGCTTATGGTATATGGAAGATACAAGAATTATGAAACATACAACACTGTACTTATTTCTAGAAACTTATCAGTGCACCCTAATTGATAATATTAAACTGGTTTGCACTGAACTAACTCTGGCCCCAGCATAGTGATCCGTGATATTAAGTAGAATGGTGCTCCCTGGGATTGTCAGCAGCTGCTTTCCAGAAGTCGGTCACCAGCCCGTTCTTCTGAGTTGAATCAGGTGGACTGGAGTAGCCAGCCATAGATTAGCCGTGCTCTATCTGTTAGCACCACCCCCCAGGCACTCTAGTTGAGAATTTTAGCATTTATGACATAATTGGACCCAAAGTTAAGATCCTATATTAGAAGATTTCTGAAGGATGCTGACAACATAGGCTGAGGTTAGTTGCTCTGAGTAAATGTACTGAAAATAAAATGTTATAATCATACACATCAGTCATTTGGTGAGCAAAAGAAATGACTTGAAAAGAATTATAAAATGAGATGTGAATCACAGTCCTGCCCAGTCTTATGAAGCATGAAAAGAGCTTAATATTTTCAAAAAAAGGAAAGGAATTTATATGGAAGCGTTCTAAAACATTGTCTTTGATTCTAAATAATGTCTATGCTGTTGAGCCTCAGTTCAAAAAAGAATTCTTCTCTCTCCCAAGGTAGGACATAAAGTTCCCATTGGTATTTTGCCCATGTTTGCATTCAGAAACCCACTTGTTCTCCCAAAGGTAGAAGAAGAAAGAAATATTATGAGCAAAGCCATTTTGTTTCTCTCTCATCAGCTCTAGCATTTCTGTGACTTTTCAGCATTTTAAAATGCAACCCTGCTGCTAGAATTAGAAGCAACAAATTAAATTTATGAGGTCAAGGTGAAACTAGCAAATATTACAGGAGAAGGAACATTCATAAATAAAAATGAAGACGAGATAGCTGTTTATGGCAGAGAGTTAAATAACTAAACTCAGTTATTAAACTTTGCTGGTATGGTAAATAATAATATCTACTCTCAATATGAAAGAAGTAAAATTTGGCAAAACCAAGGCAAAGTGGGCTAGTGGCTGTGCTTAGAATGTGTACCAAAGATGTTTATTCTACCCTCCGTGCTCTGTGCCCCAGAAGCCTGGTATAGGTGCCTGTCATGTGGTCCCTTTGCAATCTGACCCCTTATTTGCTGTGGCTAATGTCAACTCTGCACGAGTTTTGAGTAGCGTATAGGGAGAGGTCTGTGTGTCGTCTGCAGCTGAGGATGTCCTCTGACTGCAAGACATGGTGTCTCTGCAGTTTTGTCTCTGTGACACTTTCTTTCAGAGTCTTGGTAACCCCTTCTGAGTCCTTCATCCTTTTGGGCTGACAGGTGGTAAGAACTTTGTTGCTTGTTACTTGAAGACCCTTTATGATCCCTTGTGGGTCCTTCCACCCCATCCGTCCCTTTGCAGATAGTCCATTAAAAAAAACTCTCTTCAAATTATCTTAATTGGAATGTGCCATCTGTTTCCAGCTGGGTCCCTGACTGACACAGACTGTTTTCCCAGTTCTTTATGTACATTCCATCTTAATTTATGGTGGAGCCAGGAAGCGCCTTATAAATTGACTGCCAACTTGATCTTCATGATACATAAGACATTGCACAAGTAAGATTGCTTCTTTAAGTCCGTCTTACTGTTTACTTGCTTTTCTGGAAATTTTATCAACTTTATGAGCCTATCAAAGCCTCTAATCATAAATTTCCAATTTCACAGCAGTCATTGACTTGTTCAGTCTGGAGTAAGTGGTGGAAATTTTCAGCAGACCTTAAAAACTCCACTGTTGTTGTTAGGTACCATCAAGTCAGCCATGACTCCTAGTGACTCTGTGAACAAGAGATGAAAATTTTGCACTATTTTGTGCCATTGTCATGATCTCTACCATGCTCAAGCTCTTGTTACAGTCACTAGGTCAGTTGGCCTATTCAAGCTTGTCCTCTTTTTCTCTGACCCTCTACTTTGTCAGTGTGATGGCCTTCCCCAAGGGTTGGTGTCCCGTGACAACACAGTCAAAAAATGTGAGATGAAGTTTCCCTGTCCTTGCCTCCAATGAGAACTCTGCTTGCAGTTTCTTAAACACAGCTTTGTTCCTTCTTTTTGGTAGTGCGGAGGGGTTACTAAGTACTCTTCTTTCTAAATTTTTCATGGTGTCAAATTTCTTTATTATTTTAGTTTATCATATTAATAGAATTTTGGGTGTTGCACCATCAATCACCACATCAAACATTAGTTGTGGACGTGGCTAAGTGAGTTACTGTTTGGAAGGATGCAACCTTTCAGGGGTGAATGAGAATTTTCATTTCTATGTTTATCTTATCTTACATAAAACTGGACTTTTAAGTTTGCTCAACTTTGAAGTACTTTCATGATTATAAGAATGGAACAGGTCCATGGTGGAACATTTAGATAATTTCTAAGAAGAAAGAAGAATTAAAATAAATTATTATCAAGTGTAACCACTGTAGTCGTGTTAAAATACCATAATGGTTACCCATTATGTACAGTGGTTAGATGAGCTTCCAGAATGATTCATGTTGGGAAGTAGGAGTGGCATCCACGTCTTAAACTAGTTGCCTTTGAAAACTCTACACTTTATAAATGCACAGAAATAATAATCATAGAACAGAGTTCAGGTCTTTTGTGCAAAGCTTACCCTGAGTCATATTCAACTCGACAACACTTAACCACTGCTAAATGAGACTAGTGCTCTTATATCTGGAGGAACACTCTTCCACTTTGCATATCACTCTTTGTCAATGTGCTATATGAGGTATCCTGGGTTTGCTATGATGCTGAACCTTGTGCCATGAGGATATCAAATACCAGAATGGTTTCCCATTGTGGACAGTGTTTGGTGGAGCTCCCAGTTGTAAAACAGGTTGGGAAACAGGAGTGGTATCCACTTCCTAAACCACATGTCTCTGAAAACTCTATGAACTTGGAGAAACAATTATAGCTATTAAAAGGCATTAGGTCTTTTGTTCATAGAGTCACAATGAGTTGACCTTGACTCAGCAGCGATCAACAACAGCAACAACAACCAAAGGTAAGGTTTGCTCCATTTCTTTCCTGTTCATGAGTGAGCACATACTCTAGGTCCAGTCTGGTCCCTGCTGTCTTTACTTAGAGAGCTAGAGTTGTGTAGTCCATAAGGAGTTGCCATGCTGAGAACAAGGTATTCCCTCTCAGGTGGTTAAGTTCTACCAAAGGCTCTGAGGGAGAAAGATGGGTAGCCTCTTGTGCGATTTGCAGCTTCTAAAAAACTCACTGGAGGGTCAGCTATGTGGAGGTTCAGTCTCTGTAACAATACGTTTGAGCTGAATTTTTTTCCCTTTTTTTTTTTGCTTAACTAGTTTACCAAATAATTGGACATCTTAACTTTATTTTGAATGGATGATTACTAATGGTTGTTTTAATATGTTTAGGAAGACATACCCACCTGAATCCCATGGAGAAGAGTCATTGACATGATGATTTGATCTGCAGGGAAAAATCTTAATCACTCTTCTGAATGTCTCTGTCCTTTGCACGCAGTTGAGTAGTGGCTCAGCAATAGGAAGGAAAAGTCCAAATTTCGTTTCAGATGCCAGACACTGTCAGTGGGTCTTCCATGTTAATTGGCTTAATAGAGTCTCACAGCAGCTCAGTCAAATAGGTATTGTTGTAGCTCCATTTTATAGAAAGGAAAACTGAGACTCAGCATAAAGAATTTGCCCAAGTGGCTATAGGTGGAAGGGAACAGAGGAAACATTTAAATCAGGCCTGTTTGTCTAAAAGCTTCTTACTGTACTCTCTTGCTCAGAGTTATGTTCTTGTTATGTGGCCGTTGAGTTGACTATGTATGACTCATGACCCTATGAACAAGGGACCTGAACCTCACTCTCTCTGACACACCTGCCACTATCGCCAGAGTCACTGGGTCAGTCCATCTCATCCAGGGTCTTCCTCTTCTGCGCTGTCCCTCTGCCCACCCAAGCATGATGTCTTTCTTTAAGGACTGGTCCTTTCTGCCAACATGTCCAAGGTATGTGAGACAGAGTTTCAAAATCCTTGCCTCCCAGGAGCAACCTGGTTTCACCCTCTCCAGGATAGATTTGTTTGTTCTTTTGGCAGTCCATGGTATGTTTAATACTCTTCTTTAGAACCACAACTCAAAGACATTGATTCTTCTTCTATCATCCTTAATCTTTGTCCAGCTCTCAGATACATAGCAAGCAATTGAGAAGAGTATAGCCTGGATCATGCACAATTTAGTCTCTAGGCTGACTTGTTGCTCTTTAGCACTCTGGAGAGATTCTTGACAGCAGATTTTTCCAATGCAACTTATCTTTTAATTTCCTGACTGCTGATGCTAAGAGTTGACTGTGGATCTGAGCAAGATGGCATTGTTAACAACCTCAATCTTTTCTCCATCTGTCATGATACTGGCTATTGGCCTAGTGGTGAAGATATTTTTTTAAAAATTATTATTGATTTTGAGATGCAAGCCATATTGAAGGCTTGCAATCCTTGACTTTGTGCAGCAAACACTTCAAGTCCTCCTAAGCTTCAGCGAGCAAGGTTGTGTCATCTGCATAATGCAGATTGTTGATGCGTCTTCCTCCAATCCTGATGACACATTCTTCTTCATGAAGTCCAGAGAGAAAAACCATTTTCCCCTTGATAAATGGCAGAAGGAACATTATATGACTTTGCTACTGAAAAAGTTGGATAGCTTAAAAATATTCTTCAATTATACAAGTATTATACAAAAAGAGGTTCTGCCGTGTCTAATATTTAAAGGTAATACTTTTTTTTTTTTAGTTAATACTTCAGGAAGGACAGTGGCTTTGGAGGTGAATGGTCAGTCTCTCAGATCTTGAAAGATTTAGTGTGCAAGTGATCAACTTTATTACATCTTGGAAAAACTCCCTTTTGCTAATGATATTGATTCTTTTTTTTTTTTTACAACCAAATGAAACCTTTAAAGTGAAGAACTCTGTGACTCATCCCTTACCTCAGCGCTGTAATTCACTTTCTCCTTGACTAGTACAGAACAGAGAAAAGAAATGTATCTCTGTTGATGAAGCAACAAATCTTTGTGGGCATGCTGAACTGTGACGAAGTATCTTTGTCGTCAGAGAATTTGCAGGGTAGTTGGAAATGTCAAACAAAAGCGTGAGGAAAGATAACTTAGAGTCCAAGCAGTGAGCTAGAATCGCCTGCGTGGTAAAGGCGTACTGCACAGAGCAGATCTGTCTTAGGAAAGATCAACTAGAAGCAGAACTCCATGTAACAGTTCTAGAAGGTGATTTATTGATGACATACACTCATTAGTATATCTGAATGATATCAGCTTGCTGAAACTGAGGAGGACCTGAAGTGCTTGCTGAAGAGGGTCAAGGACTGCAGCCTTCAATACGGATTGAAGCTCAACATCAAGAAAGCAAAGATTCTCACCACTGGGCCAATTGGCAGCATCAGGATGGATGGTGAAGAGATTGAGATTGTTCACAGCTTTAGTTTGCTTGGCTCCACAGTCAACACTCTTGGCACCAGTAGCCAGGAAATTAAAAGACATATTGTGATTGGCAACTCTGCTGTTAGGGACCTCTCCAAAGTACTGAAGAGCAATGGTGTCACTCTGGAGACTAAGGTGCATCTGATAGAGGCCATGGTCTTTGCAATCACTTGTTACGCATCAGAGAGTTGGACAATGACTAAGGAGGATAGAAGGAGAATTGATGCCTTTGAGCTGTGGTGCTGGAGAAGAGTATTGAGGGTACCAGTGACTGCTAGGAAAACAAACAGATTCATCCTGGAGAGGGTTAAACTGAGTGGCTCCTTGGAGGCAAGGATTCTGAGGCTTTGTCTAACATACTTTGGTCATGTTGTAAGGAGGGACTGGTCCTTGGAGAGGGGCATCATGCTTGGGAGGGTGGAGGGACAGTGCAGGAAGGGAAGGCCCTCTATGAGGTGGATTGATTCAGTGACTGGGGTAATTGGGATGGGTGTATTGGAGACAGTGCGATTGGCACAGGACATAGCAGAGTTTAGGGCTGTTGTACATAGGGTTGCTATGAGTAACAAGCGACTCGACGGCACATAACAACAATAACAACAACACTCATTAGGAAAAGGAGGACAGTGAAGGAAATAGACAGATGTCTGGTTGAGAAGGCCACCCTCCCTCTGATTCCATGAGGAGTTCTGGGACGAAAACTAACAGAACAGAAGATCTTGTGTCCAGGTATTGTGTGTGATCCCACAACACTTGGTCATTGGCCTCTCAGGCATCTCTGGGAAAGGAGGCCCCCACTAGCCAAGGGTAAGCTCTGGATAAGAGCGTGTGGGAGTTGTTAGCTAAGAATTCTCAGTGACTGGTGGCTTTTCCACTGGCTTAGAAAAGCTGAGATTTACACAGAATGGGGGATTTTATTCTTATTTTTACATGTGCACTCAATGTCTGATTATATGTCAGGTAAACTTTATTTCCAATTATATGGTCAAAAGTAAAAATATTGCTTGAGTTTTGTGATACAGAACCTCTAAGGGCACCAGAGGAAACTTGGTAAATGCTTTGTGGTGGCAAAAATACCTAGTGTAGTTTTGGTTTGGTTTTATTATAATTGAAGACAATCATTCATTCATTCATTCATTCATTCATTCATTCATTCATTCCTAACTGTTTAAATCTCTGCAAGACCATGGCAAAACCATGGGATTTATGAATTTCTGGAGCAGCCTCATGGAATGTAGAATATTTGGGAGCAAAGGTGGACTCTGTGAAAAGTCTTAATCAGAACCCCTCACATTCTAGAGAGAGGACTTTCACTTCCCTGGGGACAAAGGGCTGTTGAGCAGTACCTGTTACAGTGGGCAGAGGGCAAGTCCAGGTCTAGGACGCTGCTCCTGTTGCTTGCCGTTGAGTCAGTGCTGACCCATGGTGGTCTTACAGAATACAGAATGAAACACTGCTTTGCCCTCTTCATGAAAAGACATTGAGGTTCATTTTTGTACCTTTGTGATAATCTACCTCATGGAGAGTATCCTCATTTTTGAGAACCTTCTTTAGTAAACATGATGCTCCTTCCACAGTTAGTGATCTCATCTCTGTTTCTGAACAGCATTCAGGTTCTATTTATTCTAAGACTGATTTGCTTCTCCTGGGAGTTCACAGTATATTCAGCCATCTCCACCAACAAGCAATTCATGTGCATCAATTCCTCTTCAGTCTTCCTTTTTCACTGTCCAGTTTTCTCTTGCATATGGGGTGGTAGAAATGACTCTGGCTTGGGTCAGACGCACCTTTGTTATCAAAGTGACACCTTTTATTTTTAAGACCTTAAAGAGATCTTTTGTAGCAAATTTGCACAATGGAATATCTTTTTAAATTTATTGACAACCATTTCCTAAATATTTTTTTGTGAAGTGCAGGCAGGCCACGTGGAGCATCATGATAGATGGAGAGGAGAACAATTTCATCTTTCTTGGATCTAACAATCAATACTCTTAACATCAGGAGTCAGGCAATCAAAAGATGAGTTACATTGGAAAAGTTCACTGTCAGAGACCTCTCCAGAGTGTTAAAGAACAATTCTGCCAGTCTAGAGATTAAAGTACACCTGACCCAGGGTTATGGTCTTCTGGACAATGCCCAAGCATGACAAAAAAAGAAACAATCACTTTGAGTTGTGATACTGGAAAAGATTATTGAATGTACCATGGACTGCCAAGAGAATAGACAGTCTGTCCTAGAGAAAGTGAAACCAGGTTTCTCTTTGGAGGCAAGGATTTTGAAACTCTATCTCACATACTTTAACTATGTTTGCCAGGAGGGACCAATCCTTGGAGAAGGTCATCATGTTTGGAAGAGTAGAGGGTCAGCACAAAAGAAGAAGATTCTCAGTGAGGGAGATTGACACAGTAACTGGGGTGATGGAAGCAGATGTGTCAGAGACAGTGAGATTGACTCAGCATAGGGCAGAGTCCAGAGAGCTATTGCTTATGGGGTTGCTATGAGTCATAGTCAATTCAGTGGCACATAACAACAGCAACAACAACTTCCTAGCCATGGGTTGTTGATTCAGCTGGAATGAAATGGATGACATTTTTTCTCCATTTATCATGATGTAGTTTATCAGTGCATTTGGGAGGATTTGAATTTCCTTTATGCCTAGGCATAATTCATAGAGAAGGAAATATAACCTTTGACTTTTATCAATAATTGCTTCAAGTCATATTTATTTGTGGCAAGCAAGTTTGTATTATTTATATATTTCAGGTTGCTAATGAGTCTTCTTCCAACCCTAATGCCACTTCATTGTTCAGATAATCCGGTTTGTTGGATTATTTGCTCAGTATACAAGTTTAGTAAGTAAGGTAAAAGATTACAATCTTGACGTGCACCTTTCCTGATCCTAAATTTCACAGTAGCCCTTTGTTCTGTTCCAACAATTGCCTCTGTATATGTACAGTTTCCACATGAGCACGATTAGGTATGCTTTCATTCTTGGAAGTGTTCTCTATAATTTATTTTTATCCATAAGCTGAATGTCTTCATACGGGCAATAAAACACAGATAAAAATACCTCTCCTGTATTTTTCTGCTTTAAGCAAAGATCTTTCTGACATTAATAATATTATCTGTTATTCCCTGTCCTTTTCTGAGTCCAGCTTGAACTTCTAGCAGTTCTCTGTTGATGTACATTTTATCATGGTCACTTTTTAATTATCAGTGAAATGTTGCCACACACCAAGAAGTTATTGATGTTACTCTATTACGAATTTAATGAGACAGTGATCTAAAGTCTCAAACCACGTCACACAGCCTCAGTATTTCAGTGGATTACAAGTAGCAAAAATTAGAGAAAGAACATTTCACAAGCTAGCATGTTTGTGGAGTCATTTTCAGATTGATGTGGAATAAAAGCAGGCCAATCCAGTTAATTTCCATTTTGTTTTCTAGTGGTTTTCCTCCCAAATAATTTTGTGTCTAAGTGGATAACTTGTCTTCAGATTTGAGATCCTAGCTGGGTGAAAAGTGGACAGAGAAAAGAGAAGGCAGACAAGCCAGTACTCAAAGGTCATGATGAAAAAAAAAAGGTCATGATGAATTAGTCAAGGACTGTTAATTAGCCTACAGCATGTTTTTGCCTATATATCCAGAAACTTTTAGGAAACTCTGTGCCTTGTATTTGTTTAATACAAAAATATCAGTGAAGTATCTTAAAATACAAATTAAAATTTGAAAACGTTTATGCTGGATCTAAAGACATATTTCTTAACTTTTTATTTGACTGTATTCTATGCTTAGTCAAATCTTACTTGGTCTTGAACCAACTCATAGCTGACCCTTCAGCATGTTTTCAGTGGCTGTCAATTACATGGGAAAAGATTACCCATCTTTTTCCCACAGAACTACCAGTGGATTTGAACCATCTACCTTTAGGTTGACAGTGCAACTCTCTGTGGGCTATGCCAAAAGAGCTCCTTATAGTCTGTGCTAGTCTTCTAACATCACATCATGTATTATATTGTATTGTGGTGTTAAAGACTGTTTTTATCTTTTTATTCACCTGTTGTTTTTTTTTTCTCTTTCATAATAAAAGTTGGATATAACAATAATTTTGTTGTAATGAGAATTTACTACATTCTAGAATCAAGTACATAGAGCTTTAACTGAGCCAGGCAATTTATCTTTTATGCTGCCTTTGATGATTCTCTCACTTGTCCAGTGTTATTACAGAAATACCAGAAGTGGGTGGCTTTAACAAACAGAAATTTATTTTTTTACAGTTCAGGAGAATAGCAACTCGGACTCAAGATGCTGGCTCTGGGGGAAAGCTCTGTCAGGGCTGGAAGAGGCCCTCGTCTCTAGGAGCTTCTGATCTTTGGCAGTCTTAATGTAATTTGGCATCTTTCTTTCCTCATCACTACTGGCTTTTCTCTCCTTTTGTCTCTTGTAAGATAAAGGGTGACATAGGCCATATCAGGGAATTACAATCCAATTACATTGGATCAGGGCTATGACCTGATTAAGGGGGTTTCAATCCCAGTCTTAAATTAACTCCAAGTCCAAAATCCATTCTGGAACACAGTTTCTCTTTATCTATGACTCCAAAATGCAGGGGTGGAACAGGCACAAGGTAGACATTTCCATTACAAATGGGAGAAATTGGAGGGAAAGAAGAGATAACAGGCACCAAGCAAATTCAGAACCTAGCAGAACAGTTTACATTAGGTTTTGTGTTTGAAGTCAGTCCATTCTTTTCTGAGGCTATGTAGGCGCAGTGGCTTTTCCTTTTAAACTTTAGGTGTTGACCAGGCTTTCTGGATTGTGGGTGAAGGCCCATTGGCCCTGGTTTCAGCTCTGTCTTCTAGGTCCACTGGAATGGGCTCTTTACCCATCTTTGGGTGGCTCCATTCTGCTTGTTCAACTGAATGGTAACCTCATGTGTGTAGCCCAGGCAGACCCCATCCTTCTACCATTTAAAGACCCCCATACCATCCGCTTTGGGTCATGGATGCAGGCTCAGACCCCTGGTACTTGTGAACAGTGACCCTATACTCTGGAACCAAACTGGTGAGGATCTGATTCTTAGAAACCTAGCAGGCTGTGGCCCTATGCTGGGTGGTGACCCTTTGACCAAAAGCCACCTCTGTTTCTCATGCTCCTTGTTTTTTCACCTTTTGTTTCCTGGTTCTTGGTCCCTTAGACTGACTCAGCCTCTGTCCTGCTAAAGCAAATGCTACAGAGCTTCCCAGCTCCATCAATAAGTGGTCAGAGACACCCCAGTCTGCCAATCAAAGGCACTGAGCTGTCTTTCTATTAATTGGCCCCTGGGCTGGCTGGTGCTGGTCTTGTTCTACTTCCTCTGCTTCTCGCAGCCTACACCATTGCCAGTGTTACTACCTTCTTCACTTCCTTCTGATGCTTTTTACGAGAATTGCCTTCAACATTGATAGAGTTTTTTACTTTTAGATATCCTAAAACTCATCCACATTCCCTAAAGTACTGTGTAGGGGTTTTGTTTCTAATGCAAAGGCTGGACTTCTCTAGCAGCTCCTCAGAAAAAATATGAGCTGTTTCCTCCCATGTGGTTTATTCCCTTCTGAAGTGCCCTGGAAAGTCAACTATGAATCAGTTCTGACCTGGCAGCAGCACCCTATTCTTGTACAGAATTCTTTACTTCTTATCTAGCACTGCTGTTACAAAAATGCCACAAGTGGATGGCTTTAACAAAGAGAAATCTATTCTCTTACAGTCCTTTCACTTGGAGGCTGGAAATCCTAGTTCAGGATAGATTCTAGGACAAAATTTTCTCCTTCTGTTGGCTCTGGGAGAAGGTTGTCTCTGAGCTTCTGCTCCTCAGTAAATCTTCTGTGGCTTGGCATCTCTGTCCTCCCATCTCTACTGGCTACTCTTCTATCTCTTGTGAGCGAAGCGATGCAACCCACACCTTGGGAGACTTCCTTTCCATTGGATGAGAGCTGTGACTTGATTAAGGATGTGGTGTCCCCCTCTAATCCTGTTACAGCTGATTCATGGATAATATCAGATCACTTCTGAGAGGGGGAGAACTTCATAATTACATAACTGCAAATGAAATAATTATATTTCTGTCAAACCACTGAGAATCATGCTTCATATGTGCTGTTAACATATTTTAGGGGCAATGGAAATGCATGGCAAAGACTGTGTTTTGGCCAGCAGTCAGACATATTATCCAAATCTACCCCCAAAGAAGCACACCTTCACATCTCATGATATAATGTCACTTTGCCAGGTGCTTTTTCTATTAAACTATACAAATTATTGGGGAGACGCTGTCATGCTTCTGAAGACGCACATGTTATTTCAAAATGTCAGTGATGAGCCATTTTTGTGGAGTCAGGACAGCCTGACATTACTCAAGGCATGGTCCAGATGAATCTAAGAGACTGACAGAGTGAAAATTAGATTTGACGACAGAATGGAGAGAAGCTGGGAGAAAAAAGAATAGATGTTTGGCTTAATGAGCTAAGATTCTTTTCTCTGTAGTGCTGTGAGTGTATAGAACAGTCCTGAAATGATCACTTTCCAGTCATTTCCTCTGTCCTTTAAAGAACTTTTATAAAATAGTTAAAAATTTTAATGAAAGTTCCCATTTTCTCTTCTCACTTCATGTCATTTTTTTTTTGTGCAGTATAAGCCTATTCAAAGGGGAAGACTAAACATTAATATAGAAGTGAATTGACTCTGACTCATGGTAACCCTATGTAGGTTAGAGTAGAATGCCTTGTTTTGGGGAAATAGTTGCAAGTCTTTCTTTTTAGACTTCTGATGGCCTCAACTCCAGCTATTTCATTAGCATCAGTTATGTTAACTGCCTACGTCAGCAAGACCAAGAATAAGAGAACCGTTGCTATCAAGTCAATTCCATCGATCACGATGCTGGGGAACAGAGTCGAAATGCCGCACAGGGTTTCCAAGGCTGGAATGGTTAGAGAGGGAGCTCTTGTGGCTTAGAGGTGAGGCGTTGCGCTGCCAACCCAAAGGCAAGCTGTTTGGATTCACCAACTGTTCCATGGGAGGTAGCTGGGCAATCTCCTCCTCGGTGATTTAATGCAAACCCAGTGGAGGCCCAGCCATGAGCTGGAACTGACTTGAAGGTACACAACAAAATCAACAACAACAACAATCTTTATGGAAGCCGACTGTCACAGACTGGTTGATTGGATTACTATGTCCGTGTTAGTTTGTTGGGAAAGGATGGGTACCTTTTACTTGGTAGCTTTAATTACTATACCACCAGAGCTGCTAATGGATAAAATCTCTCATTGTGTCAAGTTGGAAATGATCCTGCCTTGAGTTCTGAGGTTGTAGATCACATGGGAGGAGATTGCCTATCTTTCCCTTTTGTAGCTACTGGTGGATTTAGCAGCGTATTTCCCTATAGACTACACCACCAGAGCTTCCATAAAGGGTTAGACAAGCATGTTTACATTACCAGTGGAATGGAAAGACTAAATTGCTCTCCCTTGGCCCCAGTCACTGACGTTCTTGACAATAAGCAACCTTTCAGAACTTGGCACTTCTTGGCCAGACTGCAGGGCCTAGGAACATTGTAGATTGTTCTTGGTGGAAAAGTCTGACATGAACTTCAGGGACCAACGTGGATAACAGTTTGTCTGTGGCAGGGAGCAAATTGCAAAGATGTCTACAGATGCCAGCTGCTGAAACCATGAGGGTAAGGTGCACAGGTTGGTTGTGGAGTGGACTGGGGACCTGTTAACCCTTGAAATGTGAGTGAGATTATGGTCAACAGACAAGCCAGTCAGCAGACCTGAAGGCAGCCCACAGAACAGTGGAACAAGAGTCAAATATAGATCGATTCATCATAGAAATTGATAGCAATTTTGTCAGCAATAGAGTGACCAAGTGGATTGATAACTGGAAATGAAATGGATGGGAAAACAGCTTCTGGAAGAGAAGTTATAAACAGAAGCAATTTTAAGAAGATTGATGGAGCTTCCCAAGATGTGGATATTCAGTGGAAATATGTACCTGCTCATTAAGGCATCAGAGTCAATGAAGAAGCTGGTCGAATGGCCAATCAAGGATTTAGAAAAGAAGACTTCGTGTTAGATCTGAAGTCATATCTGTTTATATCTTGGTATTATATCTGCTGATAACAACTTCCAAAGTTTTTTCTTTTTCTCATGAACATCTCCAAATAAAACTGCTCATTTAAATTTTTTTTCAAAAACTGTTCATTTTTGTTTCTACCTTTTCCTACCATTGATATTCATGACCTATTTGTCAATTAATAAAAAACATTCTGTACTTTAAAAGAAAAGGGAGCTCTGGTGGTTTAGAGGCAAGAAGCTTTGCAATCCCAAAGGCGTGCAATTTGAGGCCACTAGCTTCTCCATGGAAGAAGGATGGGCAGTCTCCTACTGTGCAATTAACCTCCTCTAAAAAAACGTGCTGGAGGGTCACCTACGGGTCAGTTCTGACAACAATAGCAACAACAAACAAACAAACAAACCCACTCCCAATACTTGGAGCTTCTCAATTCTAGTGAATATTTAGAGAGTAGGTTTATGATGATGATTTTGACCTTTCATTTGTTTTGAAGTGATTTCTGTTGGATGCCTGATAGAGGTGATGTTCATTTGAGAGTTAGTTATGGGTTGGCACATATTTATATAAAAGGGTAGAAAATGTGATGCTACATAATTATATATTTTTATTACTTATCAAAAGATGACGTTGCATTCTGGTGAAGATAGTGATTTAAGTTGGCTTCCTTGTGATGATAGAAATATCTTTCTTCCCCAAGGATGATGATTTTAGTGGTTCATCAATTTTATTCTTTCGTGAATTACTTGCAGGATGTGACCCTCTTGGCCAGGTGAGTTGTGTTTACCTATTGCTTTCCAGAGATTGTTTATGATATTTAAGTTTGTACTAACTCACAGCAGACAATAGTTTTCTTGTTTAGAAGCCTTTACTCATCCCTGCCCATCCACTTCCCCCTGGGCATATAAAGGCACCATTTGTGAAAGGTCATGTTAGCTTAGATAGTGCTGACCACCTGGTACCTCTCACTCTACAAACATGCCGTTTTCTCACATCCCTTGTCCCTGGGGCTCCTGGGCTGGAATTTGGCTGGCAGACTTGAATCTTAACAGTAGGGTTTTCCCAAGCCCATCCTTTCTCAGTTCCTGGAGATGTGGCAGCCAATGGTTTGGGTGTGAGCTGGACTGTTAAGAGAGAAATGCAACTTGACAGAGTGATAGCTTTCTTTCCCTGGAGTATTTCTAAGATGGCAGCATGATAGAAGTGGGGTAATGGAGCATGCCTTGAAAGCTGTTATCTAAAGTACCACGGTGTGAGAGGAGTTCATAATTTGCTGTCTCATGCATGGTTTGGGGCAGCCTTCCATACTGCTACCAGTTTGGATGTCAAATTCACGATAAAGTTGTAAGTAGTCATTCGCTGTATCACTGCTTAGAATTTCTCAGCCTTTGAATGCTGTTTTTGTTTATATTTGGTTTTGGCCTTTGGTTGACTGAATTGTACTTGGTGTAAA
The DNA here is from genome assembly GCF_000299155.1 of Elephantulus edwardii. NCBI lineage: Eukaryota > Metazoa > Chordata > Mammalia > Macroscelidea > Macroscelididae > Elephantulus > Elephantulus edwardii. Next base: position 12,606,510 of record NW_006399810.1, on the reverse strand, counting down.
GCACCTATCAGTGAACCTGCTGTTCAGTAGAAATACCCAAATGCTCAGAAGAACCCACACAAGCTACTACTGCCCTCTGGACACTTTAGCAAGGAGAGAGAAGTGAATGCTGTCTCAAATGATAAAGTTCCTTGTTGAGTTTTCATTATTTGTTTTTCTGGTTGGGATACAATGGCAAGTTCTTTGCATTCTCATTCTATTTGCATAGCTTAGAAATGTAGTCGGTGGTGCTTACATGACCATTGTTTCATCTTGAATATCATTAGATAGATATAAATGTGTGTGTATATATCTACATATCCATATCTGTATATCCATATTTACATCTCTATATCTCTACCTCTGTCTCTATATGCATCTATCTATAATCTAGGGATTTTTAATGGCTTAGTGCTAAGGCATTACATTGCAAACCCAAAGGTAGGAACTTCAAGTCCACCACTGAGAAAGGTGGATAATCTCCTTCCTTGTGCTTGGCAGCCTCTGAAAATTTGTTAGAGTCATCTTTGAATTGATTCCATCTCAATGGTATGTAGCAATAGCAACAAGAACAAAAATTCTACTGTCTATATTTCTAAAGCTTTCACTCTGTGAATCTACCTTCTTATCTTATCAGCACGTGAGAGGAAGACCCTCTATGAGGTGGACTGATCCAGTGACTGGGGTATGGGGATAGGTGTGTCAGAAACAATAAGGTTGACACAGGATAGATCAGGGTTCATAGCTGTTGTACATGAGGTTACTATGAGTAACACGTGACTCGATGGTATATAACAACAACATCCTATCCATCTTTCTATCCATCTGTTCATCCATCCATCTATCCACCCATCATCCATCCAACCATCCATCCATCCATCCATCCATCCATCCATCCATCCAATCACCCACTGCCCTCCCTCCCTCCCTATCTCCCACCCTCTCTCCCTCCCTCCCCTCTATCTATCCCTTCCTCTCTCCTTCCCTCTTTTCCTCCCTCCCTCTCTCCCTATCATCTCCTTTCTCTTTTAGTTGTTATTCAGCTTAGGACAATCTTCTTCTGTTACTCTTTCTCTGGTGTCCTCTCTATTTAAATTGTAAGCTACCTCAGTACTATTAATGGCCAATGAAGATAAGAATCAATTGAATGATATTACAAAGCAGTTTCAAGTAAAAGAAAGAAGAATTAGAGGGAGATAAATATGAAAGAAAAGGAGTTAGGGCACAGAACATTTATATCTCTGAGGCTGCTGAGAAGGAAGAATCCTTGAGCATCACCATTTTCCTTTTCATTCTATTCTCCTTACTCTTGTGTAATTTTCCACAGGTACTAGCTTCAGCAGTCAATACAAAGAAAAATTTATTTTGGATTCAATTTAGTTATTTTTCTTAGTTATTACAGTAAAGAGAATATCTTATATTACTTTACATTGCAGATATATAGTATTTAAATTGTATTTGGAATTTAATAGGATTTTGAGAGGGTGTTCTGGAAACCAAATAACAAATTCCAAATCCCAAGTATCTTACTTAAGGTTTAGCTGTGTTTATGTGTTGGAGACAGACTGTACTAAAAATGAGTTGCAGGTTTGTGGTGGTTTTTTTTTATGCTCTTCATTTTCCATCTCATAGCAACAGAAATTCATAGCGAGGGTTTTATGAGTGTGTATGTGTGTGTGTGTGTGTGTAAGGCAGGGGGAGAAACACAGTGAGAAATTGCTTCTCTGTTAGGCCAAGCATATTTTAAGAACTCATTTGAAAATGTTCTTTAACATCCAAGACACTGTGCTGTCATTAGCCAGAAAAGCAGCATGAGGTCTTATTTTGGTGGGAAGAGTACCTTATGAGGCTTACTTTGCTCAGCATAAAGCTCTCTAGCCTCTTTCATGTTATACAGTATTTTTTAAAATCGTTGTTCCTAAGTGCTGCATAGTATTCCCCTGTGTGAATGTAGAACTCTAGAGAACTCACTTCATTGTGAGGACATTTTCCTCTGTGGGGCTTACTGACCAGGGAACACTGGTGTCTCTGCTACTGTTCTTTATAAGAATCCTGGTTGCAGTTTCCTGGTTACTAGGACTCAAGCATATGTATCAGAGGTCATGAGGATGGTGTAGGGTCTACTAGGGCACAGTTCAGGTCTGTTGTTCATTGGGTCTGTGAGTTGGAGTTTATTTGATGGCACAAAACAACAACAACAATACTTATCTTCTGTTATGGACTTATCATGAGCCAAATATCCCACCAGTTCTGAATTGTGGTAAATTTAGAACCCACAAGTGCAAGATGTAATTCTATTATTGATGAAGCAGATACTATCTTTACAAATTTTTGTTTTGTTTTTAATGAGCATGTTAATTATGTATTTCCTAGAGCAAGAAACCACTATTACAAGACTAAGGACAAGTGATTGAACATGACATTTTAACAAATAGCATCAGCCAGTTTATTCATGTTCAGACCACTTCAGCCCTCCCTCTTGTGGTCTAGTGGTATCTTTGGGGCTGCCAGCGTTCAGGCTGCTCCAAAGGAGTGCTGTCCCGAGCGGAATACAGTCCCCAAATTACAGCTTTCTTTCTGATCTCCACGGTGCTGTTAATGAGTGTGTTTGCTCTGTGTTTTCTTATTGTATTAAAGCTTTAAGTGCTTATGTCAAAGTATGATATGCTACTTGGTAAGATGTTACTATGCTGCTACTGTTGTATGCCGTCGAGTCAGAACTGGCCTGTAGCTGACCCTGCGGCAGGTTTTCAGAGGCTGTAAATCACACAGGAAGAGATTTCCAATCTTTCTACCATGGTGCTGCTGGTGGATTTGAACCATCTACCTTTAGAATTGCTTCTCAGCTTCTTACCACTAGGCCACTAGGTGATGTCAAGTGAGCTCAGACTCCTAGCAACTCTATGTAGAACAAAACAAAATGCTGTGATCTGATGCCATTCACGCAATCTCTGCTGTACTGAAGCCCATTGTTGAAGTCACTGTGTCATTATCTCTGGCCTGTTCCCTCTTCATTTCAGGGAAGCTCCAGCTGGCAGCTGGTCTGTTCTGCCTGGTCACCTGTATATTTGTAACTTCTTCATTATCACTCCACTTTCTGGCTATATTTTGAGCACGTTTTAACTTGAGCCCACTTAGCTGGAGCTTGCTACCTGCTTGCTTCTACACAGGATTTAACTCTGCCTCTCTTGTCTCTGTCATTGGTTGGGGTCGTATTCCCAATTCAGAGGTCACACGGATCCATAGCACTTCTGCCCCTCAACTCTAGTTTCAGCCTAACCCTGTGACTGTGCCGTAGCCATGACAGCACCCCACTTTGAGACCATTCCAATGTCGTTCAGTAATTGACATAGTGGCTCTGTGGCAAACAAGCTCAAGCTGGGCAGTGGTGGCGTGGGGGAAAGAGCATCGGTCAGGGAGGGAGTTCGGGGTGCTAGTGCTGTGGATAGCTGCAGGAAAGACCACATTGAAGAGGTAGTATCTCTGAGTATCAGCTACGTAACTCCTGTCAACTGTATTCTCACCTTCCTAACATTAGTGGGGAGCTCTGGTGGTGTAGTCCACAGATCGTTGTGTAGGTTAGCCCAACAGCGGTGTCTCTGAGGGGTAGACTCCACCAGCAGGCCCTCGAGAGAAGGATGAACAGCCTCTTCCTCCTCTGGAAACCCGAGGGAGGGTCACTAGGAATCAGAACTGACTAGGGTTATTTTTTTGTTGCTTTGTTTAATTGGGAGAATTAAATAAATAAGCTGCTCGGAATCTCCTGTCAGTATCAGCTGCCATCAAGTTGATTCCGTCTCATGATGATCCCATGTGTATCAGGAGAATTGCACTCTGTGGTTCTCAGGTGACTGTTTTTTTTGGAGGTGGATAGATAACCCTTCCATCTGGGTTGCTGCTGGGTGGACTTGAACATTCCATGCTTACCTACTTGGAGTTTCTGATAAATTAGTCATCATCCATATTATTAAAAGATCAACTTTTATGAAGTTTGAGAAGATTAATTCTGATCTTGGTTGGTCTTAAAAAGAAGGCAATAGACTCCACAAATGGGAATCAAGGAACACAGAACCACTGAGTCAGTTTTCCAAGTTGCAGGAAGATCCCAGAAGTGGAGAGTTGAAATATGGTAAGGAAATCTCATCTTTTAATATGTCAGACTTTTGGGACTATGAACAGCAGAGAACATAGTACCCAAGGAGGCCTTTAAATAGCTTGTTGGAAAATACCTTCTTTGCTGCCTCCTAGCTCAGGAAAGGCATGTAATGTTCACAAGTATTAAGTATAATTGGTTTCTAGTAGGTATCTGGAATATTGCATGGAAAGGTTTTTGTCAAAACTTAGCAGTGCAGGATATGGTATTCTGTCAGCTGTGTTTGCCACAGGCATGGAGGAGGAAGGTTGGAGTCTGCATGCTAAGTGTATGCGATTCTTCCATAGCTCACAGGTTGATCCCTGCTTAACTTGCCTTGATGTGAATCTCTGCTGCTTCTGGGCAGTAGCAGTCACACAAACTCTTTTGTGAAATCATTGCTTATTTGTTGTATTTCTGTCTGTATAAGTTGTCAGGCACCTTTCTTTTAGAATTTTGAAGACCTATAAAGCCCCTTTAGGAATTGAATGGTACATTTCTTTATATAAAATTTTGAAGAACAACAGCTGGAGTTAAGAAAGACCCTAGTTTTGGCTTTTTTTTTTTTTTTTGCTTTGGTTTTGCTGTGGTGTAGGATGACAGTGATAGTGCCTAACAATAGCAGGGTGACCATAGAGACAGAGTAAGGAGCTAAGATAGAAGGTCTGTAGGTCAGATGAAAAGTTGAGTGTCATTCGATTTTAAGCCAACCTCTACATATATGACATCTTCATATTAACTCAGTGGCCATTTGAATAGAGCTTGTCAGATAGTGCATCTCTACAACAGTTCCAGAAAGTTCTCCCTCTCCTGAACAGTGATGGACTCTAGCAATTGAAGCACAGAGGAAGGAAGTGATGCTCGAGTTTGGAAACCCTGATTGAAGAGACAGAGAACTGGCTGCATCTGATTGGAATCCAGTCTGCCACCTGAATGGTACATGGGGATGAGGAAGGCATATGAGACTGAAGACATACGCATTATGTGCACATGGATCTTTTAAAATCCCTGTAATACACTTAATTATGCTAAATAATAATTAAACATTGCACCTATTAACATTCACATCCCCAAGGACTTGTAGCTAATGTGCCTCTCAGGAGAAGGAAGAAGAACAGAAAGTACCAGCTTCCTTGAAAGCAGACGGACCCCTGCAGCCCAGGTTGGGAGGGGAGGAGGAGGCTTGGTGCCAAGGCCACGCTCTCTGTTTCCTCAGAGACCCCACTCCAGCTGTAGAGCAGAGAGTAAAGGAGAACTTGGCTTGGAGGTAATTCAGTGGTAGGTTTCTGTGATTCCATTCTCCATTTCCTTTCTAAATCAAGCAAGGACCAAAGAAGTAAAACAGGTTGCACATCCCGCCTGGCACTATGCTGCTTGAACATGCATCACCCACAAGACTGATTTTTCTTGTTCCCCAGTGCTGCCTTCTGTTCCTTCTTCTGCTTGCTGTCTGACAGTTTTGTTCCACATTAGGTGGCCATATATTCCTTTTGGCAGATGCCCAGTGTCTAAAATAGCTAGACCTTAACCCCTGGACCACTTCCCAGAAGGAGCTTTTCCTTCCACAGAAGAAAAAGCATGTGCTTCGCCTTCCGCTCTTTGCTCTTCGCCTACCTCCGGAACTTCACGTTGGAGAGTCTGTGCAGCTTGCTCTTTCTGTTTCATGCCACTAAGGCCCTTGAACTTACAGTTTCTTGGCCTGACAGGTCAGTTTGACATTCTATTTCCAAATCCTTGCCTATCACCAACCACCGAGAGCTGTCTTTCTGGAAGGTGCAGATGTTAGGTTTCAGCTCAATTTGAATGTGTGGGAATGAATGCTCCAAGAACGCTGACATGTCTCGGTGCATTGGAAATGGAACCCTTCCTCCCTTCTGACTCTGACTGCATTTTGTGAACTCTGTAAAGGCACTGAAATGAAGGACTTTGGAAGAGGGAAGAAGGGCAGGTGTAGGGACTAGTTCTGTTTGAAACAAATTTGCCTATATCTTAAAAGAGAGTCATGTTCATGTACAAGGGGTGCAGATGTCTACTTCAGACTTTGTAGAGTGAGAAACTTGACTTGGCTGATTTTTTTTTCTTGGGACATCATAGTACAAGTTTTACACTCTTCTCAGATTCTCTCTCTCTCTTACTGGGCTGAGTCTCCTCTAAGGTTGGAAAAAGCTCAGTTCCTTTGTTACTTCTTTCTATTCTGGTCAATGTCTGTCTTTTCTTACAGTAGAATCTGATTACTTTTTGCCTTGACCTCTTCCCCCCCCCCATCAGTTGTGATTTGAGTGGAAGTTTACTAAGCATATTGACTTGGTTCCCCCTTCCCTCAAATCATTCATTACTGGACATACTGTCCCACAACACTAGTTACAGTGCACACAATGCCTGATCATCCATTTACTCACACTAGTAAGTGTTACTTTTCTGTCAATCAATTTTCTACTCCTCCCCCCTTTCCACACCTTGGAAACCATACTAGCTAGATTTTATCTGCATGTGACCCTTTTCCTAGCTTTTATAACAGTGATCTGATATTCTTCTGTTGCTCAGTGGCCTAGTTTGACATTTTTATCACTTCTGTGGAAATTTGCTTATAATGCCATAATGACATTTCTTTAGGCAAGTCTTATGGTCTTTTCTTGGTGTTCATATTCCTATATTTCCCTGCCTTTGACCTTGCTCCATGCTTGCGTCTTTGGGGACAGTCCTCCCATGCCTCTGGACACCATGCATCTCTTATAATCCCTTGGCCTCTCCTACTTAGTCCTCTTCTGGGACTTCTCTTCCCTATCCCAAGACTTGTGCCGACATCTTCTATTTTCTTATCTTCTACTTTCTCATCTCTTCTGAGATCTTAATAAGTCAAGATTTTGGCAGTCATTATGCTGAAAATTTCCATATCTAAATGTTGTCTTGTCTTCTCTTTTAAGCCCTTGGATCTTCTTGGGTTCCTCTGCTTATGAGTATGACCTGAACATTTCAAATACAGTACGTTCAGCAGGAGGCTTAACATTCTTTCCCTTCAACTATGGCATCTTCGTACTTGTAGTTCCCCCACTCACTGTGAATAGAACCAAATCATGTATTTTAGAAGGGATTAATAAGGCAGCTATGAAAAACAACTGGTGATGATGAGGACATTTAAAGAAAAGAAAGTGAGTGGTGGTGAGAGACACCAGGAAAAATACTGAACTCTGTTCATAGACTGATAGGTTGTTAGATCAACTATTTTGGGACAGAACTCTAGTCATTGCTTTTCTTATCACACACACCACTTAGTTTCACTCCATTCTGTGCCCACAAATTGCATGTAACCCCAGCCATAACCATTTGTAAATGCTTTCTTAGTCATGAGGGGGTTGCTTTGAGCAGAATGATTCATCATGGACCCATAACTGGAGCTAGAGAAATGCCTCAGAATGTACATCTTCCTGGCACAGTGTATTCGTTTGATGGGGATTGTCTTTTCTAACACCCTTCCCCATTATGTGATTCTGGAAAAATCATTTGGCGATTGATTTTGCAATTATTATTGTTCCAGTGTAATAGATTGCTTCACTGTTAAATTCAGAAACCAAGAGGCAAAATAATTCAGTAGAAATAGTTCAGCTGACTATTAAGTATGAAACCTCATTCTGCTTCCAGCTCAGCAATATGCTGTGTTGGACAATTCGCTTAACTCCAGTGAGTTAGTCTATTATTTCCCTTTAGAACCTTTTAAGCATTTATCATTATCATTGAGTTAGTAGTTATAAGATATGTTATTTGTCAGAACTGTTGTTGTTGTTGTTATGTGCTGTTGAGTTGTGTGTGACTCATAGTGACCCTATGTACAAGAGCCCTAAACCCTGCTCTATCCTGTGCCATCCTCACTGTCTCTGATACACCTACTCCCATTACCCCAATCACTGAATCAATCCATCTCATCAAGGGTTCTTCCTATTTTGCACTGTCCCTCCACCCTCCCAAGCATGATGTCCCTCTCCAAGGACTGGTCCCTCCTTGCAACATGCCCAAAGTATGTCAGACGGAGCTTCAGAATACTTGCCTCCAAGGAACAGCCTGGCTTCACCCTCTCCAGAACAAACCTGTTTGTTCTAGCAGTCCATGGTATATTAAACACTCTTCTCTAGCACCATAGCTCAAAGGCATCAATTCTCTTTCTATCATCCCTAGTCAATGTCTAGTTCTCTGACACATAGCATGCGATTACAAAGACTATGGCTTGGATCAGGCACACCTTAGTCTCCAGCCTGACATCATTGCTCTTCAGCTCTGGAGAGGTCCCTGACAGCTGACTTTCTCACTGCAATTAATCTTTTAATTTCCTGGCTGCTGGTACCAAGAGTGTTGATTGTGGAGCAAACTAAAACTGTTAACAATCTCAATCTTTTTACCATCCAAAAAGATGCTTCCAGTTGGCCCAGTGGGAAAATCTTTGTTTTCTTGATGTTGAGCTTCAATCCATATTGAAGGTTGCAGTCCTTGGCCTTCTGAAGCAAGCGATTCAGGTCCTTCTCAGTTTTAGCAAGCAGGGTTGTGTCATCTGTATAATGCAGGTTGTTGATGAATCTTCCTCCAATCCTAATGCCACATTCCTCCTTGTACAACCCAGCATCCCAGATGATCTGTTCTGCATACAGATTGAAAAGGTATGGAGAAAGAATACATCCTTGGTGAACACTCTCCCCTGATTTTGCAGTATCTCCTTCCTCTGTTTTGATGACTGCCTCTTGGTTCAAGTATAGGTTTCACATAAGCACACTCAAATGTTCTGGGATTTTCATTCTTCTCAGAGTCGGCCACAGTTTATTGTGATCCACACAGTCGGAAGCCTTTGCATAGTCAGTGAAACACAGATAGACATTCCTCTGGTACTCTCTGTTTTCTGCCAAGATCCATCTAACATTAGCTATAATATCCCTAATACCATGGCCTCTTCTTAACACAGCCTGCACACCTGGCAATTCTCTGTTGATGTGTTGTTCCAATTGTTTTGGGATAATTTTCAGCAGTATCTTGCTTGCATGTAATACTAATGGTATTTTTCATAATTTCTGCACTCTATCAGGTCACCTTTCTTTGGAATGGGAACAAATACAGATCTCTTCTAATCATTTGGCCAGCTGGCTGTCCTCCAGATATCTTGGCACAACTTAGTGAGCACAGTCAGGGCAGCATCTGTTTGTTGAAATATGTTGATTGATATGCCATCAACTCCTGGAGCCTTGTTTTTTGCAAGTTTTTTCAGAGGAACTTGAACTTCTTTCTCCATCATCACAGGCTCTTGCTCATACATTGTTTCATTAAATTCTTCTGTGTCAGCCAATTCCTTTTGGCACAGTGACTCTGTATACTCCTTCCATCTTCTTTTAATGCTTCTTGTATCATGTACTATTCTGCTCAAAGCATCCTTAAGTATTGCCACTTATGGCTTGAATTTGTTTTTAAATTCCTTCAGCTTAAGCAATGCTGAGAGAGTTTGGCCCTTTTGATTTTCTGACTCCAGCCCTTTGCACATTTCATTATAATATCTAGCTTTGTCAGAACTGTAGTATGTTAAAAAATTCACAGAATATACACTTTTTGAAGGCAGGATCTTACCTACCCCACTTATTGCTATCTTCCCTGTGTCTTACTTGGTACTTGAGGTATAATGTTGCTTGGAATATGATGTTGGTAGGTTCCATTGAGTTGACCATTAGTTAAAAAGACCTTAAGAACAACAAATGTAAATCTTGCCCTATCCTCATCGTCTTCAGGATATCTGCCATGTTTGAGCCCATTGTGCCAATTGTTACAGTCATTGTGCCGATCTGTCTTGCTGAAGGTCTTTCTCTCTTTTGCTGACCCTCCACTTTTCAAAACATGATGCCTTTTTCCAAGGACTGCTACCTCTTGAAAACATGTCCAAAGTGTGTGAGTTGAAGTTTCACCATCCTCACCTTTTAGGGGGGACCTGGTTGCACTTCCACCAGGACAGATTTGTTTGTTCTTTTTGAAGAGTAATATTCAATACTCTCTGATGGCACAATTCTTCTCTTTCTTCTTCAGTACAATAGGTGTTCACTAAATATTTGTCTCATGAGTAGGAGCTAATGTTCATATTGCTTCTTCGAAGAAATGTGGGTGATAAGATACGGCAAGAACCAGGTGAGATTCCTGCCCAGTGGACCTCATTCGCAGCCGCTGTCTATCTGCAAGTGGAAACTTGCCAGTAGCTGTGATGCTAAACAGGTTTCAGTGTAGTAAATGGACAGGAAGAAAGGCCTGGCGATCTACTCCTGAAGCCAGTCAGCGTTAACTCACTTGTTACAGTGGTCCAGTTCCAGTATGTGTAGCTTTGCCATGAGTTAGTAGCAGGTTCAAAAGCAACTAACAACAGGTGATACATTATTAATCCATTTAGCATTAATGGAAGTAGGGTTGAGCCCAGGAAGGTTCCCTTTAATGTCAGTGTCATACAGAGAGATATAAGCCTGTACTTATCTGCTCGCCAGGGGAGGGCCTCTAATTAGTGTGACAGTAGCATAGGGCTTGATCTGAGGAGGAAATGCTAAGGCGGCATGACTAATGGCTGTCTGAAAACAGCATCTGAATTTGCGGTCAACATCATGTTGAACAGTAAGGGGAGTCCTGACTGTAAACAGTAGGAAAGTAATTGCACGTGGAGGGCTGAAAAGCTTCAATCTGGAAGTGCAGGAAAGCCTCATTAGTTTATGAGCTGACTCCACAGAGCAGTTCTCTAACTTATAATAATACTTTTGCTCTAGAAGTTATTCTCTGCTTGCATGGCCGGGATGTATTGGCTTATGACAAATTTTATCTTGAGAAGTTCAGATAATCATAGTATTCTATAACTAGATGAGATTTTCAAAATCACATATCATTTTATAGATTAAAAAAAAATCCGAAGTCCAGAGAGGTTAAATATCTCATCTGATGCCATAGATCAGAAACGAGAGTCCCAACACCTGATTCCAAGCTCAGGATCAGACTGAGTCATCACCACTGTGGAGGCTCCAGCCACAGAGGGACAGTTGCCCATCTCCATTCTGAGTGGCTTCCACAGGAGGGGACTGCACAATGAGTGTACCAGTTTGAACAGTTTGGGATGGATAAGAGATAATTTGGTTAGACTCTCTCTTCTGCATTTTAGTCACGTGTAATAACACCACTTTGTGTAAAAATAACAGCAGTGCCATTATTGATTTGTGTGGTGCCTTACAGGTGAGGTAGCCTACTCATATGTGTTCTTGCACAGCCTGTGTGTTTGGAAGGGTAGGACATGTCTCATTACTCAGCGAGGACACCAGGCCTTGCCTAGTGGTATCTAGCTGGTAAACAGCTAAGATGTTGTTGTTATTGTTGTTGTTGATTGCCTTCAAGTCGAGCATGACTCATAGGGCCTGAAGCCCCTCTATAACTATAGATATTTATCAAAGTTCTTAGAGTTTCTGGAGGCATGTTATTTATGAAGTGGATGCCACTCCTGCTTCCAAACCTATCATAGTATGTTATTGTTGTTATATTCTATTGAGTCAACTGTGATGTATAGTGACACTATGTACAACATCTCTGAACCCTTCCCAGTCCTGAGCCAGTGTCACTAATTCTGACACATGAACCTCCATTGCCCCAGTTACTGTATCAATTAATCTTATCCGGGGACTCCCTCTCCTGCGCTGTCTGTCTACCCTTATGAGCATGATGTCCTTCTCCATGGACCGGTCTCTCCTGGCCACATGCCCAGAGTAAGTGAGGTGGAGCTTCAAAATCCTAGCATCCACGGAGAGACTTGGTTTCACCCTCTCCAAGACAGACCTGTTTGTTTTCTTTGCAGTCCATGGTTTGTTCAAGACTCTTCTCCAGCACCACA
>NW_006399810.1:12593788-12594381 GCF_000299155.1 Elephantulus edwardii | reverse complement strand
GGAGCTGAGCAAGCTGTAATTGCTAACAACCTCAATCTCTTCTCCATCTGATATGGTGCTGTCAGTTGGTCCAGTGGTGAGAATCTTTGTCTTCTTGATGTTGAGCTTCAATCCATATTGAAGACTATAGTCCTTGACCTTATGCAGCAAGTGCTTCAGGTCTTCTTCCGTTTCAGCAAGCAAGGTTGTCTCATCTGCATATCGTTGGTTGTTAATGAGTCTTCCTCCAACCTTGATGCCACACTCCTCCTCATAAAATCCTGCTTCCCGAATGATGTGCATACAGATTGAAAAGGTATGGGGACAGGATCCATCCCTGATCAACTCCGTTCCTGATTTTGAACCACACAGTTTTTCCTTGCTTTGTTTTGAGGATGGCTTCTTGGTCCAAGTACAGGTTTAGTATAAGCATGATCAAGTGTTCTGATTTTCCTCAGGGTTAGCCACAACTTCACAACTTGTTGTGACCCACACAGTCAAATGCCTTTACATACTAAATGAAACACAGATAGACATTCTTCTGGCACTCTCTGCTTCACGCCAAGATCCACCTGACATTGGTAATAATGTCCCTAGTGCCACGACATCTTCTA
>NW_006399810.1:12561628-12593163 GCF_000299155.1 Elephantulus edwardii | reverse complement strand
CCCCCAAATTCTCATCTCCTTTGTTGTTGTTTTTTAATCAAGAAAGGATATAACACAACTAAACAGTGTGCTTAGAAGCATTTCTGGTGGACGATGGAGGGGCCAGACTTGTCATACTCTTGCTTGCTGATCCACATCTGCTGGAAGGTGAACAGGGAGGCCAGGATGGAGCCACCGTTACACACCAGCTATTTGCGCTCAGGGGGAGCAATGATCTTGATCATCATTCTGGGGGCCAGCCCTGTGATCTCCTTCTGTGATCATCCTGTCGGCGATGCCTGGGTACATGGTGGTCCCTCCAGAAAGCACTGTGTTGGCGTAGAGGTCCTTGTGGATGTCAACATCACACTTCATGATGGAGTTGAAGGTAGTTTCATGGATGCCACAAGACTCTATGGCCAGGAAGGAGGGCTGGAAGAGTGCCTCGGGGCAGCGGAAATGCTCATTGATGATGGTGATGACCTGCCCATCAGGCAGCTCATAGCTCTTCTCCAAGGAGGACGAGGAAGCTGCCGTGGCCATCTCCTGCTTGAAGTCCAGGGCAACGTAACAGAGTTTCTCCTTGATGTCACTTACAATTTCCTGCTCAGCCGTGGTGGTGAAGCTGTAGCCTCACTCGGTGAGGATCTTTATGAGGTAGTCCGTCAGGTCCCGGCCAGCCAGGTCCAGACGCAGGATGGCATGGGGGAGGGCACACCCCTCATAGATGGGCACAGTGTGGGTGACCCCATCGTCAGAATCATCATAATGCCAGTGGTTCGGCCAGAGGCATACAGGGACAGCACTGCCTGGAGGGTGATGTACATGGCATGGGTGTTGAAGGTCTCGAACATGATCTGGGTCATCTTCTCCTGGTTAGCCTTGGGGTTCAGGGGGGCCTCTGTCAGTAGCACAGGGTGCTATTCCGGGGCCACACGCAGCTTGTTGTAGAAGGTGTGGTGCCAGATCTTCTCCATGTCGTCCCAGTTGTTGACAATGCCATGCTCGATGGGGTACTTGAGGGTCAGGATGCCTCTCTTGCTCTGGGCTTCATCCTCCACCATAGGAGTCCTTCTGGCCCATGCCCACCATCATGCCCTGGTGCCCTCCATCCCACACGATGGAGGGGAAGAGAGCCCGGGGTGCATCGTCACCCGTGAAGCTGGCCTTGTACATGCTGGAGTCGTTGTCGACCACGAGCGCAGCAATGTCGTCATCCATGGTGAGCTGGGGTGGCAGGTGTGAACTGGCAGCAGTGACTGTGCAGAGGGATCTGTGCTCTGGGGCAGACGAAGTCTTGGCTGTCTGCAATCATGGTTTTAGATGATATTTATCCTTGTGGGACTGAGTTCACTCAGCATAATGCTCTCCAGTCCCTCCAAAGTTAGGTAGTAATTTACAAAATCATTGCTTCTGTGTACTGCATAGTATTCCACTGTGTGGATGTACCATAATTTCTCAATCCATTCTTTTGTGGGTGGACATTTGGGTTGTTTCCATGTTCTTGTGATGGTGAATAATGCTGCTATGAACATTGGTGTACAAATCTCAGTTTGTGCCTCAGTTCTCATATTCTCAGGGTATGTTCCAAGTAGTGGAATAGCTGGGTCATATGGAATTTCTATGTTCAGCTTTTTGAGGAAGCACCAAACTACCTTCCAGAATGGTTGCACCATTTTACAATCCTACCAGCATTGCATAAGAGTTCCTTTCTCGCCACATCCTCTCCAACATTTACTACTTACTGCCCTGTTAAACTTTGCCACTTTTTCTGGAGTGAGATGGTACCCCACTGTGGTTTTGATTTGCATCTCTCTTTTTGCCAGTGATTTGGAGCATTTCTTCACATGTCTGTTTGCCATTCGAGTATCTTTCCTCTGTGAAAATTCTTTCCATGTCTTTTGCCCATTTGTGCTTTTTTTTTTACCAGTTTATTTACAAAACTTGAATACAAATTAGAACAAATTCTTTCAGTTTCCCTCAACCCTCCAACCATCAAATTGTACAACCCAATGGTTAATACCCTCCTCCCCCTGCACATCCACATCCCTCTGCTTCCAACCTCTCCCATCCCTCCTGGATCCTTATACTCATTCTACAATTATGGTTTTATACAATAAAAGTCCCTCCCAAGTTAGGTAATGATTTACAAAATTATTGTTCCGGCGTTCTGCACAGTATTCCTTCCAGAATGGTTGCACTATTTTACAATCCCACCAACAATGTGTAAGAGTTCCTTTCTCACCACATCCTTTGGAGAGGATTTAACCCATTTACTTCTTGAATTATTCAATATTCTGCCTATAGCATCCTCAACCAGGATTTTTCTGACCGCTACATAGCTGTTTTGTTGTTTGTGTTTTCTTTTGTTGTTGTTTTTATCTGTTGGATTCACATTTTTCCTGCAGGAATGCAGTGTCTGTCCCCTTCTTCCCTCCTTTCCCCAGCCTTCCTCTTTCTCTTTCATTGACCTCAAGTAGTAACTGACTCAGAGTTGACCCTCCAGCAGCTTTTCAGAGGCTAGAAATCACATAGAAAGAGATTGCCCATCTTTCTCTCTTAAAGCAGCTGGTGGATTCAATCCTTCTGCCTTTGGGTTGGCAGCACAACACCTTATACACAAGGCCATTAGAGCTCCTTGTGCCTTCTAGGGAAAATAGTACCTTCATCTTCTTCTTCTTTTTAAAATATACCATACAAATGATACTTTAAATATTATTGCTACTACATAAAACAGTTGTAACCTGATTGGAATTTGTAAGAGTGAATGAAAACTAGGATGAGAGCAATGCTGCCAATGGCAGGAAATCTTGGAAGCCTGCTGCACTGTTTTCTCACCTGAAGATTTCCTTGGCTAAAGGCAAAGACAGATCTCAAAATCATTTACTCAGGTACTTTCAGTAGTAGCAGCAATGAGCACAAGAAAGGCTCACCGCCACGGCTGCAGAAATAACAGTTGCCGTGGAAGAGTAAGAGCTTAGATTCTTGAAATGTCTTGCTGAAAGGAATATAGTCATGATAACTTAATTAAACCCCTTTTCCTCCCAAGCCCTCTGACGCCCAGCTCCACCTGTCTGGGGAGTGAATCAAAGGGCTCAGCTTTACATTAGAAGATATTGCTAAGCTCTTTTTCATGTCAGTTAATTTTCTTCTTCTTTTTAAAAAAATAAATGACAAAGTTGAGTTGGGGACAGCCCAGGAGTTTAAAAATTCGTCCTTTGTTGCCTGGGAAAAGCTCATTAAATGGAAATGTTTCCCCATGGCTCATGTCCTATCCAGAGCTTGTGTACTTGGCAGAGTAGTCATTGCACTGATCAGGGAAAGTTGGTTTCATTCTAATGATAAGCAAAGTTGGAAAACACAAAGAGAGCAGATGGGTTTAATTTGTAGAGTGCTACCGCACTGGCATAGCATGCAAATCAGAGAACTTAAAGGGGAGAAAGCATGTGAGAAATGAGGTGGGTTTTTTTTGTGGGTTTTTTTCCCTCCCCCTCTAAGGTGAGTTAGTCACTCTAACGGTTTCATGATAAGATGGTCTGTAAAACTCAGTACACAATTTTCAGTGGGAGAAAGTCTTTCACTTTTTGGAAAGTAGTATCAGAGAAAACCAGATGCCTTGTTTTTCCTTTGGAGTCATTGAAGGTGGTGCAAATGGCTAATGAGTTCAGCTTCTAACAGAAATGTTTGCAGTCTCTGTCTGCCTGGGGAGAAAGGCTTTGGTCATCTACTTTCAAAATACTCAATAGCAAAAAGCTCATTGCTTTTCACCCTCCAGTGGGTTTTCAGAGTCTCTGAATCATGCAGGAGATTACCCAGCTTTCTCCCAGAGAACTGATAGTAGATTTGAACCACTTGTCTTTGGGTTGGCAGTGCAACTCCTTAACCACTAGACCACCAGGTTTCTTCCTAAATACTAGGCTGATGGAACATGGATCCTTCCTGTATTTTTGAGATCACTGTGAGTTGGATTTGACTTGATGGTGACTTTCCCCACTTTATGTCTCCGAGATTGTGTGGATTGTAGGTTCTTGAGCAATTTCAGAATTATACTGGACCAACACAAAAGATGCTGGTCATTCTAAGCTCTTCAGAACTGCCCAGGCAAGCAGAGACTCAATCCTAGGGCCATACCCAGCGCGTCTCTGCAAAGCAGCCTGCACAATAGGTGTTTCTGACTCAGCCCTCACACCTCTTTACTTATTTATAGACTAATTCTGCTCTTGGCATGAGAAAGTAATTTGGCTGTCATGGCTAACTGGATGTTTAGCTGAGATAGCTGAGATAACTCCAGATTAATAAAACAAGGAATAAATGTACCTCCTGGCAGAGCCATGCCAGTGCTTTGCGATTTTCCCCTCCCTCTTCCCACATGAAAACCAAAATAGCCCCAAGGTTTGAAATGGCTTTTAAACTCCAGAAGTTCCTAGAAATTGGGAAGACACCTGTGTCCCATTTGGCATGAGAGCTCCACTCCTGTTGTTCTCGGCAATGATTTTGGGACTCGGAACCTATCAGTATAAAGGACATTCCTTCCAAATTACCACAGAATGATGAATATCATGGAGCCCAAATTATGTTTTTAATCAACTCTGAATGAAAACAGAACACTGGCAGAGAATGTGTTTTTGGCTTCTCTGGCTGCTTCCACCACTTGCCCTCTTGCAAATGTTGATGCTGTCCTTGGTCCATGCTGCCCATTGGTTAGGAGTGGGCCCCACACCACAGCGCTTCTGTTGGTCCCGATCATACCCTCTTTCTAGGATGAAGGTTGGGTCTTACCCCTGAATCCTCTAATAACAGTTTGGGGCCATGCTGGCTCCCAGGTTCTGGCTTTGTTCTTTATGTGGTCTTCCGTATGTAGTGTTGTCGTTGTTAGGACCCTTGGCCAACCTGCGTACCATGGAACAGGATCTTGTTCCACCACTACCACCACCACTACCATGACCAACCCCCACCGTACCATGACCACCACCATCATCATCATCATCATCATTGGTGTGCTGGAATCTATTGTTATAGCAGTTGTGTGTTAAGTGCCTGCCAACCTGGAGCTTCTCTCCTCCAACTCTTGTTGTTATTGTGTGCTGTCGAGTCAGAATGGACCCATAGCTGACTCTCTGGTGAGATTTCAGAGGAAATCCAACAACGAAGAGGAGGATGGTAGGAGGTTGCCCATCCTTCTCAGATGTCACTCTATGATGATCGATTTGTAGTTTGCAAGTCTCTTGTCAGTCCTTTCTTCCTGTTTTGTCTTAGTCTGGACTACCGAAACAGGTTCGCTGTGGCTGAACCTGCTGGTATTTGAAATACGACTGTCATAGCATCCAGAATCACAGCAAGACACCACAGAGGCGCAAACTGGCAGGTGGCGGTCATGACGCCACTGTGTTCATAGAAATGCTGTTCTTTTGTTTTCTTCTTCTTGACAGACATTTAGCACATGTGAGTAGGAACACTTGTTAGCAGTTATTGAGTATGTTTTCTGTGTCCCACATGGCTAGGTACACTGGGGACCTTAGTAGTTTCTTCTTACTTGGCATCTGCAGAGGTTGTGGGTTCATTGTCTGAGTAGGGGTGCCCATCCACTCAGGATCCAAGCCCATGGCTGCAGCATGAATGTTTATTCTGGAAAAGAATCTTAATTGTAGATGCACAAGGCTGCACATTATCATGAAATTCCTCTTCATTCGGGCACAGTTGGATAGTAATGCTCTGATGTTGGCCATACTTCCTGCCTTTTCTTTGCTAGGTAGAATCTAACCATTAGTGTGGGATGAAATAGGGAATATCATTTAACAGAGGTTTGTTTCTTTTTTAAAAAATTAGTATTCTATAGTGCTTTTGGTAAAAGTTTATGTTCCCATTCAACAGTTTCCACGCAAGTTGTTTAATGAGTTTCGGTACATTCTTCAATTTGGTAACTTTTTATATTTCATATTATTTATCCCACCCAATAAGAGCCATATTATCATAGTAAATTATTTATTCATTTAGAGAATATTTATTGAGGTTCTGATGAGACTCTGGGGCATTGTTTTCTGGCCATTGGCTGTGAGTTGATTGAATTTGGTCTCCTATTTAAAAAGGCATTTATTCACCAGTAAGGGATGCAGGTGGGGAGTATTCTGAAGCTGTCTGACTCTACAGAGGTTTGGATTTCTGGCTCTGGTGATACTCTGGGTGGTTTTAATCTGTGGCCCTCAGGCCTGGTCTTAATTTTGTTTGATCAAACATTCCTCTAAGTGGTATAGCACTAGTCTGTCCTTTTGCTGTAGAGAGGTAACTCATGGTTTCTGGGATGCTAAACACTGTGACACTGGTGTGTCAAATGCGATACCCATGGTGAACAGTGTTTGGAGCTTCCAAATTTAAACAAGCTTGGAAGCAGGAGTGGCATCCACTTCCTAAATAGCTTGCCTCCAGAAACTCTATGAACTTGGAGAAAAGATGACAGTTATACAAGTGTTCAGGTCTTTTGTTCATAGGGTCACTATGAGTTGTCTGCGACTTGATGGCACTTAACAACAACAACAACAACAACAACAACAACTCATTTTGTAATCACAGTAGTGACTTAGATAAACTGTTCCTGCCCCCATGGAGTTAATTTTCTAGTGAGAAAGATGGAATGTAGTTAAGTAATTAAAGTACAATTGGGGGCAGGTAGGAGCGGGGAAACTGGATGCTGTGGAAATAAACGGCAAAAGGACTGTACATGATCAGGAGTTAAGGCTTCCTCTCAGAGGAAGTGATGTTTAGTAAGGGACCTAAAACATCCCAACCAAACAAGTAGATTTTAGGGAGCTCTGGTGACCTCGTGGCAAGAAGCTGCACTATAATCCCACAGGCATGCAGTTCGAGTCCACCAGCTACTCCGCAGGAGAAGGATGGGCAGTCTTCTCCTGTGCGATTAACTGCCTCTGAAAACCTGCTGCAGGATCAGCTGTGGGTTGATTCCAACTTGATGGTATACAACCACCACCACCACCACCACCATCACCACCTAATTTAGCTGGCCCTGGAGAGGTGGGGGCCATATTCCGCATGGTGACACATTCGTGAGAGCTTAGGTGTGAACAAACATGCTGTGATTGAGGAACCGCACGAGGCCATTTGGTAAGCGTGCAGAGAGCCAATGAGAATCCATTTATGTTATTCAGACATTAAAGCATGACATAATTCCTTTAGAATTTTAGATTTTTTTTTTTTTTTTTTTGCTACTGGATGGAACAGATTAGTGGCAGAGAGTCTAGTCCAGAGTTAGAACTCTAAGCAGTACAGGTTAGAGATGGTGGCCTGGTCTGGGGTGCCTGCATAAAGGGAAAGATAACTAGATCAATCTAAAAGATACTCAGAAGAAAGAACTGAAAAAAGCTCATTGCCAGATGCTCTGCCGGGGAAGGAGGGACAGTTTCCTCCTGTACCAGTCAGATCTGATTTGACGGTACACTCACACAAAAATAATAAAAATAAAATAAAAAACATTTTTTAAAAAGCTCATTCCATTGCATTGACCCCAACTCACAGCAGCCCATCGGTTTCAGAGTACACCTGCACTCCATATGGTAATCTGAAGCAGAGAGCTGACTTTTCTTCTATGGTCCCCTTGAAGTTTGAACTTCAAATCTTTTGATTAGTAGTATTTGCAAACATCCTGTCTATATCTTTTTTTCTCAGATGGCCTTTTGAAAACAATGTTTAGACTTATCAAATTGTATTTGACTCAGAATCAGAATTTGGAGCCATATCTAGCTATGTCCAAGACCTCCCTCAGTACCAGCTATTCACTAGAAGTATTTACTGGGCCCCCAAGCTGTTATGCTCTTGATTGCAGATGATTGCAACAAAAGATGAGAAGCAAAATCAAGAAAGGGGGAAGCTGCATGGGGCAAAGTAGAGAGGAAAGCAGGCAGGCACACGCTTCCAGGAATAACATCATTGATCAGAGAAAGTGCTAGATAGATAGTAGGACTCATAAGTAACTAATTGCCAGTGAGTCAGAACCCACTCACAGCTGACTCTTCACTGGGTTTTCAAGGCTGTCAATTGCTTGCAAGAAGATCACTATCTTTCTCCCCAGAGCCACTGGTGGACTCCAACCACCAGACAAGAGTGGCCTTTGGGCTAACTTCAGGTGATCTACAGCCATGGAAATAGAGAAGGAAAGTACTGAGCTTGCTTATGGGAATGGGTTAATGAAATCATAACAGGGAAGAAGGCACCTAAACGGATAGATGAGTGTGAGAGAATCGTGCTTACAGCTTTTGGTAAGGAGTTGTAATGATGTGTGTGAAATGATGTGTACCTGAAGTTTCTTAGAGGCTCAGAACCCAGGGTTTTTGCTGGGGGCTGGTCCCATAGGCATTCTCGGTGTAGCACAGACTTCCAGAAGGAAAGCAGGTGCTCAGCATAAATCATACTGCTTGTATAAACAGTTTAGGCACAGTGAGCTGTTCTTATCATTTAGAGAGAGTTCTCTATCAGCGTAGGGAGCTGTTTACCAGCCGTGTTCCCAGATGACATTGAGGGGCCAACCTCACAGGCTGGACTTTGTAAGGACATCAGGTGCAGGTCTGCAGAACAGATGATGGATATGCTATATGACAGAATCAAAGTTCAAGATCATTGCTGAAAGACAGTGAAGTCAAATTTGATAGGGTAAACGTGGACTATTTTATACTAAAGGCCAGAAAGGAAATCGATAAAGTGATCTAAGTAGGTAAGTAGAAATTTCTAGAAACTATCTGAAGATTTATTTGCAAATATGGGTCAAAATCTATGGTAGTTACTACACTGAGCCCCTCTTGGACTTTATTCCTGGACAACCTTGTTCACATCAAGCTGAGTATGGCCTTCCTGTTGTCTGCACTCCTCTGATCACAGTTGAGATGAAGGGCCGTGTTTGAGGCTTTATGTTTTAAGGGAATCCTCAGTGAGCAATTGAAAAGTAGCAAGAAAAGTGATGGAAAGGATGGATGTTGTATCACAGAAAGAACAGTGAGTATTAGGCCAGAAATAGCAGACATACATGTGAAATGATAATTGTTTTCACATGCTTGAGGGGTTATCCAGTGTGAAGAGAAATGACTCTTTGTTTTGTTGAAAACAAGTTTGGATACAAAGGGTGGCAATTAAACAGAGAATTCAAAGTCATTCAGGGCAAACATTCTAAGAATTAATCACTCATCTTTGAACAAGCTACTGATCAAGTGGTGACCTCCTTATTAAGGAAACCCTTAAGTGCTGGCTGTAGGCTTCTCTGCTAGGCATTTAGAAGAGGGAAATCCCCCCACCCACCATCCCTCCACATATTTATACATTGATATACTCACATATTCATCAATTCAACAGCAGTTTCTTGGGCTCTTGCTTGATCCCTTGCCCTGACCTATGAGTAGGACCTCCTGGCATTGATGAAGTCTTTGGAAAACTTTCTTCAAAGGAGTCATCTTTCATTGTACAAATATTATGGCAGTGGCAAAGAGGAGGATGAATTAATTGGAACTAATTGGAATGGAAACAGCCTAAATCCACAGAGACTAGTTAGGAGAGTATTTTAATCTTCAAGGTAGAAGATGAGGAGGGTAGGCATGGACGTGGTCACAGGCCAGGTTGACAGGTGGTGGCCAAATAGGCATTCAGGTTCTGTAATCAACATGGCAATGTGCATAATGAGTGGGTGTGAGGGAGGCGTGAGAATGCTGAATTCACAATGGACCTGCTGAGAATAAGGAATTGTGATAGAGTTAAAATGTCCCTGTAAGTGGACTGTGCATCTAGAAATATTGAGAGGATAGTAAATGCATATAGGAAACAATTAACTATTAACAACATAGGGGTAGAAGGGCAACCACTAGAAAGGATAAGATGAGAGAGTCAGTAGTGAAAACTGAGTGGTTACCAGTATTTCTATGGGATGAGGATGGCAAAGAATCAGAGGATGGAAGAGAATCAGGAGTCATGAAAACCAATGAAGGGGTTTCAAGCACTTAATGTAAAGACCTAGAAAGGGAATGGTGGAAACAAGTCCATTAGACGTAGAATTTGAGGAAATAGGCATATTGGTGAAAGCAAGGTCACTACACTTGAATGGGGAGCAAAACTACTGTCCAAGATTTTAAACTGCTAGGATTGAAAAGTTAAAATCTGTGACGGAAAAGTCACCATGCAGTTGTTAACCTCCTTGGTCTGTCTGCTGATTTTCTCTCCACATCTATATGTCAATTAAAAAAATCAGTAGTTCAAATCGTGCTAATGTGAAACCTGTACTTGGACCAAGAGTCAGTCATCAGAACAGAGCAAGGAAACACTGCATGGTTCAAAATTGGGAAGGGCGTACGCCAGGGATGTGTCCTGTCTCCATACCTTTTCAACCTGTATGCAGAGTAGATTATCCGGGAGGCTGGGCTTTATGAGGAGAAATGTGGGGTCAGGATTGGTGGACAATCTATCAACATCTGTGATATGCAGATGACACAACCCTGCTTGCTGAAACTGAGGAGGACCTGAGGCGCTTGCTGCAGGAGGTCAAGGACAACAGCCTCCAATATGGATTGAGGCTCAATGTTAAGAAGACAAAGATTCTCACCACTGGGCCAACTGGCAGCCTCAGGATGGATGGAGAAGAGATTGAGATTGTTCACAACTTTAGTTTGTTTGGCACCACAGTCAACACTCTCAGCACCAGTAGCCAGGAAATTCAAGGACGTATTGCGATAGGAGAGTCTGCTGTTAGGGACATCTCCAAAGTACTGAAGAGCAATGGTGCCACTCTGGAGACTAAGGTGCGTCTGATACAGGCCACAGTCTTTGCAATCACTTGTTATGCATCAGAGAGTTGGACAGTGACTAAGGAGGATAGAAGGAGAATTAATGCCTTTGAGCTGTGGTGGTGGAGAAGAGTATTGAATGTACCATGGATTGCTAGGAAAACGAACAGGTTTAGCCTGGAGAGGGTTAAACCAGGCTGCTCCTTGGTGGCAAGGATTCTGAGGCTTTGTGTGACATACTTTGGACATGTTGTAAGGAGAGACCAGTCCCTGAATAGGAACATCATGCTTGGGAGGGTGGAGGGACAGTGCAGGAGAGAAAGACCCTCTATGAGGTGGATTGATTCAGTGACTGGGATAATCAGGGTGGGTGTGTTGGAGACAGTGCAATTGGCACAGGACAGAGCAGGGTTTAGGGATGTTGTACATAGGGTCGCTGTGAGTTCCAAGTGACTCAATGGCACATAACAACAACAGTTCAAATCCACTAACTGCTCCATGAGAGAAAGATAGCCTCTCTCCTCCTTTATGTAAAGATTTACAGCTGCAGAAACGCCATGAAGGGTTGCTATGACTTGAAATGGACTCTACAGCACTGAGTTACCATTTTATTAGAGTACCTGAAGAAGTTCTTGTGGCCTAGTGGGTAAGGAGTTGCACTGCCAACCCAAAGGCAGATGGTTCAAGTCCAGTAGCTTCCTTGTAAGAGAGAGATGGCCAGTCTCCTGCCGTGTAATCTACCAGCTCATAAAACCTGCTGAAGGGTCAGCTGTGAGTCAGTTAGGACATGATGGCAGTGAGTTTAAGTGAGTTGAGAGTGCTGGGGTGATGCAGACAGTAACATGTGAGGCTGTTAACCAAAAGGCTGCAGGTGGGAGTGCACCCGTAAGCGGCTTGAAGAGGCCTGGCAATCTGTTTTCATAAACTCTGTCATTGAAAACTTCGTCACATGGAACTCTGCCCTGAAGCACATGAGTTTGGGTTGACTCAATAGTGATTGAACTTGGGCCATTTGCTTAGAAAATAGAAATTCTACCACTGAATAAACCCGAGAAGCCAGGTCCAAATATGTCAGACAGGTCAAACGAAATACTTACCCGTATCCTTTCAGGAAGGGAGGGCACTGGTTTTCTGGAAAAGATTAACCAGAGATTTAAAACTTGCAAGGTATTTTTCTCATCCATTCACATTTTTATTTTAGCCAAACAGATGGGGCAAACTAATTCTCTTATGTTCTCTTTTCATAAATATTTTCCAAATCATTTCATTAGCTTTAAATAGGAAAGAAGCAAAAGCAAGTAAACAACTGCTTGCATGTTGATGCATAGTGTGTTTGCAAAGTACATTTTGTTCTCTTTTATTTTTCTTTGTTCAACCTGTGGGCCTTCGGAGGAGCTGGGGAGGAGAGTGGTTGCATATACACAAAATCTCTCTACTGAGGTAATTACTTTCCCCACCCCTCCAAAAGCAGATATCACCTTATCCTGCTTTGTGGAGATGTTTCACCTGCTGGACTTTCAAAGCTGGACATAGCTCAGATAATGGACCATTTAAGCTTATTTGATTCATAGACATCTATGTAAACCTCTGCCCAGGAACATACTTTGTCAGGGTTTCAGTAGACTCTATCTGCCCATGGGTGGAGCTTTGGCTATTATCCCTGCGCACAATGCCTTTAAAATGTGGTGGGGCAGAGTACTGAATATACAAAAGATCAAGCAAGTCTGTCTTTGAGGAAGTGAAACCAAGGTGCTCCTTAAAGGCCAGATAGGGAACATACATTGATTATGTTGTCAGGAGGATCCAGGTTTTAGGAAAAAGGCATCATGTTGGGAAAGGTAGAGGATTAGAGAAAGAGAGGAAGACCTTTAACAAATAGACTGGCACATTGACTGCAACAGTGGGCTTGGGGATTATGGAGATTGTGTTGTTGGCCCTGGATAGGGCAAGATTCAGATCTGTTGTTTTTAGGGTCTCTATGAGTCATAGGTGAGTTGATGGCACATACCAACATCAAGAAATAATATACCAGATTTTATAGGAACATTCAATGCTTTATTATAAAGAAGTAGGTACAAAGCAAACAGTAATATTGTTATGGAGATCAAGTAATGTCATCAGTGGGGTCACAGGATGGGGTACAGCTCAGAGCTGTTGATCGTAACGAATCATACACAATGGCACATAACAACAGTAACACACACGATGGGATCAAACACTGAAACGTATTCAGCATGACAGCAGCATAGAGGTTTCTGCAGACAGACAGGTGGTGACTGTATTTGAGATACATGATCTGGGAATTAACCAAGGGCTGTATTTTAGAATGTAGGAGTTCTACTACTGAACCCCCACTGAATTCTGCCTTCTGTTGAGTTCCCCTTTACGTTAATCCTGAGCTCATCTCCATGCAATGGTGGGTTCTTTTTCTCTTTGGTGAACACTCCTCATTTACTTACTAATGTACATACTGAAGAGAGCCCTGTAAAAAAGACAGATCTGAGACTTTGAAATAAACCTTTGATGGAGTAAGAAAATCCTTGAAGGCATTGAGAAACCTCGTGTGGGCCAGTTGAGCAATCCTTTGAGTCTTCATGTACTGGGCATCAGGATGTGTAACTACAGCTTTTGTTTCTATCTGTGCTTTTCAGTGCATATTTTATGGCTATGCGGTGTTGGACATTTTAAAAATAAGGCTGCCCTTTGCAGTCTTCATGCATTGACAGGGCCCGCAGTTGGGTAGGCTTTCAAAACTATACCTTTTAGAGCTGTAAACAAATTAGGACAGTTTTATGAATGCCTTTCATTCAGTGACTGGTGCTTGAACATCTAATTACTGATCATTTGTAGAATTTTTCTTCTTACATAGGCAGTAACTTGACCCTTGAAGAATATGTGAAACACAAAATTAAATAGAAAGCCTCATTTCATAAAGTAGATAAAATGGAAAAAAACCCCACCAAAACATCAACACCCAAACCCTCATTACTGTGAAGCTGGAAATGACGTAGAGCAGGTCTTTTAGCAGGAGGCTATCAACTGCCTGGAAGGAGACTTCCTATCTTTCTCCCTTAGAGCTGCTGGTGGATTTGAACCAGCAGAGAGATAGCAGGATAACTCCCCATGGACTACAGAGCTCCTTTAAAGTAGGTTTTGCTATTGTTAGGTGCCTCAGAGTTGGTCATAGTGACCCTGTGAATAGCACATCTGTCCCTGCCCTGTCCTATGTGCCTTCCTCATCATCTCTGATAACCACTAACACATTCTGGCTTTGCCCTTTTGTATGTTTCCTATTTATAGATTGCCCTTTTAGCTTAGTGTAGCACAAACCTGCTACTATGTTGACAAATATTACCATACAGTGTTTTTGATGGTTTGATATATATCATAATATGGATAGTACACCCCCCCATATCCACACCCATACCCACACCCACACACATTGGATAAACCTGGTTACAAAGTTAATACAGAGACCTCCCATATGTCCCACATCTAGTGTCCTTGATTATCTTGCATATATATGGTACATTTGTTATAATTCTTGTTGTTAGGGCCTGCAGAATCAGCTATGACTCATAATGACCTTTGGACAACAGATTTGCCTCTACAAAGCACCGTGGGTACTCTTTCTTCAAGACAAACTCGTCCTTTTGGCAGGCCCTGGGCTACCAGCATTCTTCTTTAACACTACAATTTAAAGGCATTGATTCTTCTGTTATCATAATTCATTATCCAACTTTCAGATGCGTAGAAGAACACAGTGAAAAAAACATGGTTTGGATCAGGTGCTCCTTAGTATTAAAACTGACATCCTTGTCCTTTTTGCATTTTGGAGAGGTCCTTGTCAGCAAATTTTCTTAATATGACATTTAAAAAAAAAATTTACTCTTTTAATCATGGATGTTGATTGTGGATCCAAGAAAGACGAAAGTGTTGACAGCTGTAACTTTTCCCTCAACTGTGATGATGTTGCCTACTGGTCTAGTGGTGAGAATTTTTGTTTTCTTTTTTTTAACTTTTTTTATATTATTTTTACATGTACCGTCAAATCAGATCTGATTGGTACAGGAGGAGATTGCCCCCTCCTTCTCCAGCAGAGCATCTGGTGGATTTGAACCACGTACCTCTAGAATTGCAGTGCAGCATCTTGCCACTAGGCCACCAGAGCTTCTGAGAATTTTTGTTTTCTTGATGTTGAGATGTAGTCTATCTTGTCATAGGAGCTCTGGTGGCTTAGTGTTAAGGAGTTTTGCTGCCAACCCATAGGCACGTGGTTGGAATCTTCGTGCTGCTCTGTGGGAGAAAGACAAGCAATCTCACGTGATTTACAGCCTCCAAAAACCCACTGCACGGTTGCATGGGTCGATTCTGATTCTGACTGTATGGTATACAACAACAGAAGTATATTGCTACCTTATTATCTGCTGGCAGATTTCCTTAATTTTTCCCCTATTGTCACTTTTATGTTCCAATTCTCACTGTATTTAGTACTTCCTCATCGTCTGCGTGGACTCCTTGTGGCTATCACACTTTCTTGAACGTCCCTTGTTTTGATGACCTTGCCAGTTCTGAGGAATACTGTCAGGCATTTTCTGGTTTGTCCTTAGAACTGTCCAAGGAAGTCCTCGGATAAATGTTGGCCGAGTGGAGCTCTAAGTCAAGATGCACCTAATTGCTCATGGTGCTTTGTTAGGCACAGACAAAGAGGCTTCCACATGACTTGTCATTTCCCCTATATTAAATTGAGCTCTTCACATTCTCCTTGCCTGCTTTCAGCCTCTGTTAAGTCAGTCTGGCCCTGCTGGACAGCTGCCTGGTGTTTGGCATTTTCTATAGTGTGTTGTCAGCAGAATCTATAATATAGATGTAAACGAGGCTCTGAGGCTTTGGAAAGAAATTGTGAGTGCTGACTTCCTGCTTAGATGCTATTTTGCAACTATACTAAACTCTGATTCTATACTTCCTTGATATTTTAGCTCAGCAGCATATAGAGAGAAGAAATGCACAGGATGTCAAGTCTCAGATTGACCTGAGCTTAATTATAGGATCTGCTCTCTGCATGGTGTTGGTACATTCTCCTGTGAAGGTGTGGGCATCTTTGCTTGGAGAAGACAGTAGGAGATGCTTGTTAAAAAAACCCCAACAAACCCAAAATGTCCTGCTATTGTTTTTTATGGAGGAGAGGAAAATGACCAGATTTGAAGCATTTAGGAGTATAAGAAAGTGAGCGCGAGAGAGGCTACTGCTGCTGCCAGATTGTGGCAACAAGGAAACATCAATTGGACATGTTCACTCTGGCCTTTTAGCAGAGAGTCCTTGATGTGGCTGTAGAGAGGGAGAAGGAGGCGGCTCTCTCCTGTTCATCTGGCCATCTGCTGCCTTTGAAGGTTCTGTCCTTGACCCTCTTCTCTTCAACCACATGCTGTCTTATTTTCTTTCCTCTTTTTTATTCCTCTCCCTCAACTTCTTATCTTTGTAAGCATCCTCCACCCACCAATTAGTACCCATGCAAAGAGGTGTCCAAATGCTATGCATTAATCTTCATCCATTTTCTGGAGCTCACATTCCACTTGCAGGTGCAATTACACCCTGAATATCCCATAGCTCCCAGTTCCCATTGACACTCAAAACTTGCATTGCAGACAAGTTGGAACCGACTCACAGCTGACCATCCAGTCGGCTTTTGGAGGCTGTAAATCACCTTGTAGGAGATTGCCCATCTTTCTCCCACGGGGCTGCTGCTGGATTGGAACCACCAGAGGTATGCCATCTTTGAGCAGCACAGTTCCCTCTAGATTATACCCCTGGAGCTCCCAGGTTACCCCTGGGTGTATGCCAACTCATGCAGAGCCCAGGTGCCTCAGAATAGAGCTGGGCTCAAGGCCTCATTTCCCCTCCCCCATTTCCTACTGTTATAAAAAATAGTTCAACTCTTGGTGCAAAATAAAACCAAAATAGTACACACTGGACACATGCATCACATTTCCCTTCCTATGGCTTTAGGCCCTCCCACGAAGAAAGAGGGAGGAAAAGGAGGGGGAACAAACCCCAACAAAAACCCCAACAACAAAAACAACTCCACCTGACCACGTTCACAGAAAGTAACACCAGAATACACTGAAAAACAGAATAAGGTGTTCTCTGCTCTGGGTGCAAAGGTTTTCTTCTCCATTTCTTGCAGTAGGTGAGTGACCTTCGTTGAGCATGCTGTGTGCCAGAGCGAAATGTTAGCTTCAACAGTATGTCACGATCCCACTAGAGGTGGTGAATGTAGTGGAAATTGGAAATCTTCCACACATATTTTTTAGTAAGCACTAAAGACTAATTTTTTTTTTTGAAAGGACATCACCAGGGCTTTCTTCCGAGACACCTGGGGGTAGACTCCAACCACCAGCTTTTTCTTAGCTATTGAATGTATAAATCATCTCCCCCTGGGGGTTGGGGGTGTTTCAGAGTATTCCATAGTTACTTTAAAGTCAGTGTGAGCCAAGCCGTTGTTACTCACCTTCCGCTCTAAGTCAACCCTGCCAGGCTCCCAGTGCTGTGCTCCTCCTTCCCCTCAGCACCCTCTAGATTGGTCCTCCTCTGTCACCCTGTGAGCTTTGTTCCTGGACAAGGCAAAACCGTGCTGTTGCAGTCTCTCGACTCTACCCTTCTCTCCTGCCTATCCTCATTCTCATCTATCCTCTACACACACACACACACACACACACACACACACACACACACAGATGAGTCTTCTCTAATTCTCCTACCTTGCTACTTGAAATGCTGTGGTAACTACTCACTCACTGTGATGTTACCATGCTCACGCGACCATCCAGAGCCCTGGAAACAGCCTTTGTCCCACAGGACTATAACCTGGATATTCTTCTCTGATCTTTGTGCAGATCTAATCTTTTCCCTATAATTATTCCCCATATTTGTGAACTACTCTTCTTGAAGGGTAGTTAATCTCTCCTTTTTTCTCTGCCTTTCCAGACTTCAAATCATAGCTCATTTTCCATGTAACTGTCATAAAGTTACTCAGATAGATTGCTGTAATTTTTTTCTAGTGCATTAAAGTTGACATTCCTTTTGTATCACTTAGTTATTAGTACATGACAGGATATCTTAAAAACAATGATAATAATTGGTTTTGGTGGTGTTTTTTTTTTTTTTTTCACTCTCTGAGTTGCCTGGGGTTCAGCTGCTGTGGACTTGTGGACTGAGCTTAGCTGGTGCCAGGTGTTGTAATTATGTTGTTGTTGTTGTTATGTGCCCTGCGACTCATAGCGACCCTGTGTACAACAGCCCTAAACTCCGCTCTGTCCTGTGCCAATTGCACTGTCTCCAACACTCCCATCCCAATTACCCCAGTCACTGAATCAATCCACCTCATAGAGGGCCTTCCTCTCCTGTGCCGTCCCTCCACCCTCCCAAGCATGATGTCCCTCTCTAAGGACCGGTCTCTCCTCACAACATGTCCAAAGTATGTTAGACGGAGCCTCAGAATCCTTGCCTCCAAGGAGCCACCCGGTTTAACCCTTTCGAACAAATCTGTTTGTTTTCCTAGCAGTCCATGGTATTCTCAATACTCTTCTCCAGCACCACACCTCAAAGGCATCAATTCTCCTTCTATCCTCCCTGGTCATTGTTCAACTCTCTGATGCATAACAAGTGATTGCTAATTGTAATTATAGTAACATCTAAATTAATGTGATCCATACTTCCCAGGCGAAGTACTTAATGTTCAGACTAAATTCATTGGAATTCATATCAACAGAGAACTACCAGAAGTCCAGGCTGGGTTTAGACGGGGTCGTGGTACTAGGGATATTGTAGCTGATGTTAGATGGATCTTGGCTGAAAGCAGGGAATACCAGAGGAATGTCTATCTGTGTTTCATTGATTATGCAAAGGTGTTTGACTGTGTGGATCATAACAAACTGTGGCTGACTCTGAGAAGAATGGGGATCCCAGAACACTTGATCATGCTAATGCAAAACCTATACTTGGACCAGGAGGCAGTCGTCAGAAAAGAGCAAGGAAACAATGCATGGTTCAAAATTGGGAAGGATGTATGCCAGGGTTGTATCCTGTCTCCATAACTTTTCAGTCTTTATGCCGAACAGGTTATCCGGGAGCCTGGGCTCTATGAGGAGAAATGTGGCATCAGGATTGGAGAAAGATTCACCAACAATCTGCATTATGCAGATGACACAACCCTACTAGCTAAAACTGAGGAGGATCCGAAGCACTTGCTATGGAAGGTCAGGGACTGCAGTCTTCAGTGTGGATTGAGGCTCAATATCAAGAAGACAAAGATTCTCACCACTGGGCCAATTGGCAGCATCGTAATGGATGATAAAGAGATTGAGATTGTTCACAATTTTTATTTGCTTGACTCCACAGTCAACACTCTTGCCACCAGCAGCCAGGAAATTAAAAGACGTATTGTGATGGGGAAGTCTGTCATTAGAAACCTCTCTAAAGTGCCAAAGTGCAATGATGTCAATCTGTAGACTAAGGTGTGCCTGATACATCACATGCTATGCATCAGAGAGCTGGACAATGACTAGGGATGATAGAAGGAGAACTGATGCCTTTGAGCTGTGGTGTTGGAGAAGAGTATTGAATAAAGCATGAACTGCTAAGAAAATGAACAGATTTGTCCTGGAGAGGATGAAGCCAGGCTGCTCCTTGAAGGCAAGGATTCTGAAGCTTCGTCTGACATACTTTGGACATATTGCAAGCAGGGATCAGTCCTTGGAGAGAGATGTCATGCTTGTGAGGGTGGAGGGACAGTGTAGGAGAGGAAAGCCCTCGATGAGTTGGATTGATTCAGTGACTGGGGAAATGGGGATAGGTGTGTTGGAGATAGTGAGATTGGCACAGGATAGGGCAGAATTTAGGTCTGTTGTATATAGGGTCGCTATGAGTCACACATGACTCAGCAACACACAACAACAACAACAACAACAACAACAACAACAACAAATTCATTGGTGTCGAGTCAGAACTGATCATTGCTGATGGCTCCAGTTGGTGTGCAGAGGCTGTAAATGACATGGGGAGAGATAGTCAAGGAGCCGCTGGTGAGACAGAACCAGCAGGGAATTGCATCCTTTGGGTTAACAGGCAGCTCTCTATGGGCCAAGCCATCTGAGCTCCTTAAAGTCCAAAGGCAAAGCAACATGGTCAAGGTCCTCCAGGGTCCCCCTTCCTTTTCTCCTTGGTTCTCCTTGTTGTGTTGTGATTATTTTTCTCCTTGCTTTACTCTTTATGTTTTTCCTTTTCCTTATTTCTACTGCCAAGATTAGAAATGAAATTGTCTAAGCCAAGAGGCAAAAGCAGGGATACATGCTTTCAAATTAAATGCACTTTTGTTCTTTTAGCGTGCAATTATTTCCCCCTCTAACCTTCAGAAGTAGGAGGATAAAACTTGAAAAAACCCAAGGTATTTGCTGTTTCTTTCTCCCCTCCCTTGTAGCAAACAGGATGACTTGGATTATCACTGCAGTGCTCCACTGAACATGTGTAAATGTCACGTTTCTGGGGAAGAGCAACTTGGGGACTGGTCAGCAGAGGTCATTCTTGCTGTTGATGGACAGGAGCACATCTTGGCCACTCAGGAGATGGCATTAAATTGCATAAAGACATCATAAAACACCACCTTTTGTGGATGTTTCCTTTTTCTGAAAGTGCCCACTGGGCTTATTTTCTTTTATTTTTTGACTCATGATAATTCAGATTTATGCTTCAAGGAGGAAAAGAAGAAAATGTCATTGAGTGACTTATGATAGATAGTTAAGTAATTCTGCATGCCAAAGTTTAAAGCATGTTTTGACTTTATTTTGCTCTTGGATTCTCCCAGCAACCTTGTAAAAGAAAGAGAGATGATGCTGAGGATTTAACAAATTAAGAGCCTGAGGTCTTAGGCGTAGCTATGTGCTGTCAGTGGGAAGGCAGTTTGGCAACATCTTATTGTAGTACCAAACATACACCTTTAAAGAATCTGAAATTATCTTTGTAGGAATATATGCTGAAAAAGGAAAGAAATCAGAGAGAGCCCCAAAGATTTATAATCAAGGTTGCTGATTACAGCATTGTTTATAAAGCTGAAAGCTGCAAAGCATTTAAAGATGCTACAAGAGGGAATTGGTTCAATTATGGAACATATGTGAAATTAATTATCATGCGGTGACTACTGCTCATGATGATGAGATAGACTAAGGAAATGGAGTTCTTTACAAGGTAGCCTAAGTTCTAAATGAAAATTTAGTCAAGGGTGGTTTGGTTCCTTGTTGGAAGGGTGACTAAGGACCATAAGCTTAGGGGTTCCAACAAGTCTCTATTATACCAATAAGCCTGCTCATTTTTATGGTTTTTGAGTTTTGTTTTATATTTTTCACTCATTTTATCTAGGACCTTCTCCTGGGATCCCTTTCAGAGTTGCCCACAGTGGTAATGAGTCATTGTTAGTTCTTCTGGTCTCAACGATATGGATGTTGAAGTTTGTGTGGTACATTGTTCTCAGCGCTGTGGATGTTGACGTTTGTGTGGTACATTGTTACCATCCAGTCGGAACTGACCCATAGCAGACCCTCTGGCAGGTTTTCAAAGGCAGTAAAGGATATGAGAGCTCATCTTTCTTCCACAGGATAGTTGGTGGATTTGAACCAAGTGCCTTTGGCATTGTAGAGTGCCTTCTCCCCACTAGGCCATTAGAACTCCCTAGTTGAACTAATTCTTCCTGCACATATCAGCTTTTCTTCTCTCTTCTTATTCTGGATGGTTGCCATTCAAGAGTTGTATCTTAGAAGGCTGCTGGTAATCTTTAAAGA
This sequence comes from Elephantulus edwardii, assembly GCF_000299155.1. Lineage (NCBI taxonomy): Eukaryota > Metazoa > Chordata > Mammalia > Macroscelidea > Macroscelididae > Elephantulus > Elephantulus edwardii. Next base: position 12,571,586 of record NW_006399810.1, on the reverse strand, counting down.
CCTTGGTCCCTACACACCTCAGTAGAATATAGAACATTGTCTTTCTGGATCATGTTGCACCACTTGGCCTTGTTGTTCTCTGAGTCTAAGGTCTTGAGTTTCCGAGACCAGCAACTCTTTCCTTGAGCGTGTGTGGCTATGATTAAGAAGCTTATATAACTTTGTCCCCTGTTGTCTCAGCTGTATTACATAGGGGTGTATTTATTGCATATACGTACATGAGTGTACAGATATCATCTGCCAAACTTATGTATGATTATGGGTGTGGTCTCTTTCATGTGTTCATCCTGTCTGTATTCTCCCAGTAGATTAATGGAATAGGAATAGAATTTGAATAAAGAAGAGGATTGTCCATTTTATTATATAGTGACTTTGTCATCCTTGACATTTCATGTCCACCCCTAACATACTCACTCTATTTTAAGGAATTAGGAAGACAAAGTTAAACGAGTTGTAGACAAAATTGGGAAGCATATACAGCAAAGTATTTAGGTTGGTAAAATGGTTTGAAATCTTGCCATATTGAAAAAACTGGAGTTATTAAGTTGATGAAGAGGCCACAGTTAAGTATTTGAGAGGTTGTCCTGTGAAGAGAGAAAATTAGGATGGAACATTTATTTGCTGACAGCCTAATCTGTGCTCAGCTCTGTGCCAAGAAGTTTTGATTTGTTAGGAGAAACTAGCTTTTCTTTTAAACTCACTGTCCCTAAGTTGATGCCGTTTCATAATCGCCCACCAGTTTTCTGAGGCTGTTAGGCTTTGCAGGAGGAAACTGCCCATCCTTTGTCACGGAGTCAGTGGGTTCAGGAAAGCTGAAGAAGCCCTGATATCTTCCATTTGTGGTGCTGGTGAAGGATATTGAATAGGCCGTGGGCCGCCAAAATTAATAAGCAAATAGGTCTCAAAAGAGTTACAGCCAGAGTGCTCCTTAGATAAAGTGTCTTGAATAATTTGGGCCTATTATTGGGGAGAGGACGAGGGTTAGCTGAGGGCTAGTGAAGGAGCGGAAGGCTGACTGTGACAGTGGGCTTGCACACAGCTGAGGTGGTGAGGCTAGTGCTGGATCAGACAGCGTTTCAGTCCATTGGACATCGGGTCACTATGGGTTGGAACCATCTCAGCTATCCCTAATAACAAACAAATTTAATCTGTAAGGACCAAAATTGTAAGGACCAATAATGCAAATTTCCAGTCGATAAATTTGTATTCAATAAAATAACAATTTAAAAGAAGTTATGCAGCCATGGGTTGGCCTCCCTCATTAGTTCCTGGGAGGTCTGTGTGATGGTTCACATGCAGGGCTCTGTCAGTGTCAATTTGGTTGTCTTGTCTTAAAGCTCACACCCGTGCCTCTTTGCCACAAAATACAAGTAGCTGGTGTTTTCGTGCTGGTTCCTTCCTTGGGTACGTTGTTGGAGGTGAGAAACCCAACAGTTGTCAGCAAATCTGTTCTTCTCCAGGATTCCTTCCTCCCAGACGAGGGATGTGGGAGGATTTGAAAGAACAAAACCTCACCCTTGGATTGTATGGGGATAGGAACAGGGATTCCTAGCAGAAAGCAAACTGTTCTCACACTTAAAATTGGGCCATTAATCATCTCCTGGGTGGAGGAACTCAAGTGGCAGGGGGCCTTCCGAGCTGTGAAACTTTGTCTCTTGATAGGAGAAAAAGTAAGTGATTCTAAAGAAGGCACTAAACAAATGCATTTGCTGGCCTGGCTATAATTTAGAGCAGTTGAAAATAAACAGGAAGAGATTCTAGCTGATTGTAAAGGAAGTAATTTCTTCAAACACAAAAATAAGCCAAACGGATCAGTTGACATCACTTTCACCTGTCCCCATGCTTGTTTAGGATAGAACTGTGCTCCAGAGGATTTGCAATGACTGTGACCTTTCAGAAGAAGGTCCTTCTGAAAGGACCAGACCTTCAGAGGAACCTCCATGTAGGTTGGAACCACCAGCCATTTGATTAATAGCCACTGTTTTAGTCTTTGGTGAAATCTAGTGTCTCCTTCTAAGGAGGAAACATTGCCTTTTGTGCCTGGTCCTGGCGGTGGGGTTATTAGTTGTTTGCATATCCATACACAAAGATTCATGGTTCAAAGGAATTAAAAAGAACAAAAATGGAGAACTACTAGATTAAACGAAACAATTACAATTCCTAATGATGGCAGAGATTCCTCGCATCTTTAGTGCCAAGTGTACATTTGTACTTCTCTAAGAGGAGTGTGCAGGATCCTTTCCTATGAGGCTGCTTGCACAGCATCTCACAACAACTTCTGTCAAGCACGCACTTCGGAAGCTGGTCTGTCAGACTCTGTGGGTTGGGCAATGAACCAAGTTGATGTTTTTTAAACTAGGGTCCCAGGACTTCCAGCATCCCATGGGAACATCTTAGAAATGCACATTCTCAGGCCCTACCCCCAGAACTGCTGAGTCAGGAACACTGGGTTAGGGCCTGGCAATCCACATTTTAACCAGCTGTCTGTGTGCTTTGGTGGTATACTGCATTACATATTGCACTGCTAACTGAGAGATTGGCAGTTGGAATCCACCAGCCACTCCATGAGAGAAAGGTGGACAGTCTCCTCCTGTAAATATTTATAGCATTGGAAACCCCACAGCTGGGCCACTTGATGGCAGTGGATGCTAAAGGTGACTGGGTGGTGGAAAGAGTTAAGCATTGGATTATCGGACAGGTTGGTGGTTCAAAACCATCTAGAGATGTCTCTGAAGAAAATCCTGCCATCTGACGACACAGCGTCAGAAGTCCTGGCGGGAAATGATTTGACTTCACCCACCACCAATCAACCAACCAGCTTGACATTTCTTTTTAAATATGATGATCCTGTTTTCTCTGCTATAATTTTATAGTCCATATTTTCCAGTGAAGCTGTTGTGGTTGTACAATTGTTGGGTGCCTCCGTGGGAAGAAGGTGTGACAATCTGATTCCCAGGCATTTACAATCACTAACACTCTACAAAGTCGTTCTTCCTGCCCTGTGAGGTTGCTCGGAGTCTGAATTGTTTCCCTGACATCTAACAACAGCACATTAAAATATTGAAGGCAGAGGAGTGTGCTGAGTTTCAATTAACATTTTCCAAATGTATTTAAACCCAGACTCCTTTTCTTGAACACTACTTGTAAACATAACACAGCACTAATGTTTTAAGTTGGAAGCACGAGTGGCATGCACGTTCTAAATTACATGCCTCTGGAAACTCTATGAACTTTGATAAATGTCGATAGTTGTATAGGGGCTTCAGGCCTTTTGTTCATAGGGTTGCTATGGGTCATGCTCAACTTGAAGGCAATCAACAACAATGTTTTAAGAACTGTAGCTGGGTTAAAGATTGCTCTAGCAGTGTTTTTTTAGGTTTCAAATTGTTTTTACTCTTTGTTGTACATTATTTAGTTTATATCTACAGAGGATAGAGGAACGCATAACACACACTGTTGAAATGTAATATATTAAGGATGTTGTTATGTGCTGTCAAGTTGGCCCCAACCTGTAACTGACCCTCCAGTGGGATTGCAGAGGCTGTAAATTGCACTACTGGAGATTGCCCAGTTTCCTACCTTAGAACAGCTGTTGAATACAAACCACATGACTTTGGGTTGGCAGCTCAACTTCTTTCTTACTCACTAGGCCATTAAACCTAAAATTATTTTCCAAGTCATGTTGGATTATGTTTGTCAGATTCATCCATTTCAGTCTTCTGATGAAATTTCTTTTGTCACATATCCAGTTGTCTGGAGTACTTCAAATATCAATGTGAGGAAAGGAAAACATAGTAACAATCATATCTAATTTGGCTTTCTGTTATTGGCAGGAAAGGCTACCCACACTCACAGTGTGTTATTTGTGGCCCAGTGCTTGCAAATAGCAGACAGAAACACTCTTTTATATCTCATTGAAAAACAAAACCAGAAAATTATAACCCATTTGTTTTATTCTTTTTTAGTTGAAAGTCTGCAAATTCTGATGATTAGGCTATGAAAGCATTGGGGTATTTTTTTTAATGTCTTGAAATGGTATTTAAATGTACATTTTAATATATACTCAGCCTTAAAACCAAGCCTAATATATTTGCAAAATTTAATTGCCATATGACTTTCCCTACATTATTTAAAATTATTTGTATAAAACATGGCATTTGTTAGCTAGGATAAACAAGAATTTGAATTGTTTTTACATGCCGTTGAGTGGACTATGTATGACTCATAGAGACCCTATGAACAAGAGCTCTAAACTCTGCTCTTTCCTGAGCCAACCTTACTGTCTGTGAGACACTTCTCCTCATTACCCCAGTTACTGTGTCAATCCATCTCATCTGGGGTCTTCTTCTCCTGTGCGATCTCTCCACCCGTCCTAGCATGATGTCCTTCTCCAGGGCTGGTGCCCAAGGTATGTGAGACAGAGCTTCAAAATCCTTACCTCCAAGAACAACCTGGTCTCATGCTCTCCAGGACAGACCTGTTAGTTCTCTTGGCAGTGTTCAGTACTCTTCTCCAGCGCCACAAAGGCATGATTCTTCCATTACCCTTAGTCATTGTCCAGCTCTCAGATGCACAAAAAGCAATGGAGAAGACCATGGAATCTAAATACTAAACAAAACTTGGATTAGGAAAATATGTTGTTGTTTGTTGTTGTTATATGCCATTGAGTCGCCTGCGACTCATAGCATAGGAAAATATGGAATTAAAAAAAACAAAAACAAACAACCCATCATTGGACTTTTGAGTCAAAATTGACTCTTAGCTGACCCTCCAGCAGGTTCTCAGAGGCTGTAAATCCCACAGGAAGAAATGTCCATCTTTCTCCCTCACAGCAGCCTGTGGGTTGTGGATTCAAACTGCCAGCAATGTGTGGGATTCACAGCAAGACTCCTAAGGACTAGCTGCCAGGAGCCCCTCAAGTATCGTTGTTTGAATGTACATGTTAATATAGTGCTTCGTAACTTGCTGATCTAGATTTTTACATTCTCATTGGTTTTTGTGTGCTGCACTCTTGCTTTTCAGTGTATGGTCTGTAGACCAATAGTGGTGACATTAAAACAGCCACAAACGAGGTGCCATCCATGGATTCCAGCTGATGGTGACTCTTGTTTCTCAGTCAGAGTGGAAGTGTGCTCTGTTGTGGTTCCAGTGGCTGAGTTTTCAGGAGTCGGCGGGGGTGCCTGTCTTCAGAGGTATCTCCTGAGGTGCTTGAACTGCTAGTCTTTCTGTCAGGAGCTGTGAAAGTTAGCCAGTTGCACCCCTCCTCCCTAGTGACTCCAACAGTGATAGGACTAGCAGTTTATCAAATAGAAAAGAAGCCCTAGTGTGTAACGTGCCTGACTGTTAACCACAAGGCCAGCAGTTTGAATCCACTAGTCTCTCTGAAGAAGAAAGAAAAGCAGTCTCCTCCAGAAAAGATATAGAGCCTTACAAGCCCAGTGGAGCTGACTTGACTGCAGTGGACAGTGGATATACAAAATCTCAGGCTCTGGAGAATCCTAATCTACCTTTTAGCAGGCTCCCCAGCTAACTTAATGCACATTAAAGTTTGAGAAATATTGTGATAATGATAGGATAAAATTTTCTCGAGAGGGCTTCTGAAATTACCTATCACTGTGAAAGAAGTTTGAGGGTGGGGAATGATTGAGAAACCATGACCTAGTTTTTTTCTTCACTTTTACCTAATACCTCACCTAAGTCAATTCCATAGTTCTTAAAAACTGGCATACCCTTTAAGCTACATGTCTGAAGTACGTATTTATTCAGTTAAACGGCATTATACATGTGCACAGTATCCCAGCAATCCTATTTTCTAATTTATTTTTTCCCACTTTATTCTTCTTTCTAATACTGTTCTCTTTGGGGCATGCTATATTTTAATTTAGTTTATGAACCTCAGTTGAAGTTCTTAGAGATTTGCTTTCCCATTCTTTTAACATGGAGTGGTTATTTACACCTGCAGCATTTAACAGTCAAGATTCTTCAATTTTTAAAAGGCTTTCTTTGTCTTTATAGAAACAAGTTTAAAATTGTTTTCTTAATCCACAAGAACAATTCAGAAAATGTCTTCCATTTTGAGGTATCATTTTATTTCAGAAAATTGTCTGAGGACCAGAAAAAAAAAAGAGAGCCTATTAAGTAAATGAAAAATCAATTTAATTGAAGTCTATGCTATCACAGCATTTGTCTAATTAATTAAACAGGAATACATTGGGCTCACAGCACATTTCCCCCAAATTAACTCCTGTATTTTGAAGAGAAAACTCAGAATTCTAGCATCGTTCTCACACTCATTGCTGTGGAGTCTGTCCTGCCTCGTAGCCGACCCTCGGCCCCTGCCCCGTGGGTTTTCCGTGTCAGGCAGCCTCACAGGAGGAGATTGCCCATGTTTGTCCCTCTGAACTCCTGGTAGGTTTGAACCAGCAGAGAGGCACCACCTTTGGGTTGACTGTGTGGTTCCCTCACATTTCTAGTTGGGATCCTGGATTGGGGATAATTTCTTATTCTTCAATTTAAATGCTAAATTAAAGGGTAGCTTCAGGACTTGAAATCAAATAAGCAATTAATACAAGGGTTTGGTGGTTTATTTTTTTACAGGAAATTTAAGAAGCTGTTGGTTGACTAGTACCTGCTTGTTGAGCTGTTCCCAAGTGTTGGAGTGGATGTTGTCTGTGTGGGAGAAGCTGATTGTGTGGGTGGAGCCAATGGCAGAAGTGGCTTCAGAGTTATAGCCCCAACCTCAAACAAAGACATCCTTGCCGAGCAAACGAACTTGTGAGCTTTGTCTTTCCAGCCCCTAATGATGTCTGTGTTGATATCATCTTCAGTGACAGAGCCAACGAGGCAAGAACATGGGGCTAGCTGTAAAATAGAGGAGGGCCAGTTGTCACATTTCTTGTGGACCCTAAGAATCCAGCTCTCCAGTAAAGCATCAGTTAACTTGTTCATATTAACATACACCTCCACGCACCAGCAGACACGTGGCATCCAGCGTTAGAAATGAAGTGTATCAGCATAGCATCAGCAGCTTAGCCTCAGGGACACATCCTTGCACAACTTGAGTGGTGAAGCCATTTATATGAAATTCTGTGCCAACAGTATACCTTGCGGTTGTGTTATGAATGAGGAGTGGTCCTGTCAAGTAGGAAAGAGAAAATTATACAGTGGAATTAACAGTGTAACAGTGGAATTGAAACTGCAATTAGAAAAAAATCGTGGACTATAGTGATGTTGTGGTTGTGTGCCATCAAGTCAGAACCAGCCCACAGTTGACCCTCCAGCAGGTTTTCAAAGGCTGTAATTGCATAGGACGAGAGTGCCCATCCTTCTCCCATGGAGTAGCTGATGGATCTTCCCTGCTAGTTGTCTGTGCGAGGCTCTATTCTTGTTTTCTATTGTAAGTTTCTTTATCCAGTTGCTTCATGATGATCAGGGAGAAGGCATCTCTTTGCCAAGCTGTGGTGGGCTTTCTTATCTGTCTTGTTCAGCAGTTTGATGGGAAGGGGACAGTTCCCCCCAGGGGTAGGCAGTGTCCCAGGAGTGCTGCCTGGGATATTTTGCTTGAGGGGAAAGACCCAAGGAAGTGGTTGAGTTGGATGGAGCAATATGGCCCCGTGATCTCAGTTGGTGCTTTAGGACAGTCTGCACGCTCTTCTCCTCTTCTGCATCTGTCAGGTGGGAGCTGCTCCTGCTTGAGAAGACAAAGGCCTCTGGAGGTGCAGGTCCTGCAAGTGCTGTCCTCAAGTCGCAGCCGGTGGTAGTGGGTGACCCTTGCATCTGTCTCCTTGCCTACAGCTGGTTTGGAGAGAGTCATTCTCACCTGAGCAGACATGAATCTACATAGTAACAGAGTGCACATAGGGAGCCTCTAGGTCTCAGGTGGTGCCAGTGCTGACCCATGCACCCTTCTCCTCTCCTGTGGGCAGATACAGGCCCAGCCAAGAAGTAATGTCCACACAGGGCAGTTCCCAAGACTCAGTTGTATTAGTGCCCAACCTACATATTCATCGCCTCTTCTATATTTCGTCAGGGGAGAGTGGCTCTCGTCTTAGCAGACAAAGGCCCAGGAAAGTGGCAAGATTCCAGCACTAGAGTTTCCAACAATAGGTTCAGCTGGTGCTACTGGTCAAGTCCTGTACCTGTTTCCTCTCCTGGAACTGATTGGGAGAGCACTGTTCCTGCTTACTTTTCTCTCCTTTTCTGTGCTGGGGGCAGGAAGTTGCTTGGGTAGCGCTCCAGATGGGGCTTGGGGCAGGCTCCTGATGCTCTGGTGGGAGGAGAGAGAAAGAGAGGGAGGGAGGGGGGAGGAAGGGACGGACGGGGAGGGGAGGGGAGAGGAGAGGAGAGGAGAGGAGGCAGAAGAGGAGAGGGAAGATGAGACTGAGGACAAACTCTAAACCATTCCACTGTTATTGTTACAGTATTATAGTACAACATATGCCAATACACCATTTTCAGGCATAGAATTTAGTGATATCAATCCCATTAACCATGTAAATCATCACATATGATTGTTGCCAAATTTTCCATCACCATACCATGGAATGACAAAAGTACAAACAAATGTGTCTTCTTGGAAAAAGTGCAACCAGGATGCTCCTTGGAGGCGAGGATGGCAAGATTTTGTCTCACATGCTTTTTTTGAGTGCGTTACTAGGTGAGACAAGTCCCTAGAAAAAGATATCATGTTTAGTAAATTAAAAAGTCAGTGGAAAAGAGGAAGACCTTTCATGAGATGTTTTGATGTGCAGAGCAGTGACTGTGAAGATGGCACAAGATGGGGTGAACTTTTGTTTCGTCATATACAGGGTTGGTGTGGGTTAGAGCCAGCTGGACAGCTCCTAACAACATAATCCTAAACACACTGCTTCATACACAAGTCTCCCTAGGGAGTCCTGGTGGTACAGTAGTTTAGCATTTAGCTGCAACCTAGAGGATCAACCAGTGAAACTCACCGGCCACTTCAAGAAGAAAGATGTTGTGGACTGCTTCTAGAAAGGTGATTGTTAGGAAGCTCTTGTCTAGAGGCAAGAAGCTGCACTGCAATCCCGAAGACACACAGTTCGAATCCACCAGATTTTCCACTGGAGAAGGAGAGCCAATCTTCTCCTATGCCAGTTGGATCCAACTCAATGGTGCACAACAATGACAAAAGTAAATAAAAAGAAATTAGGTGTTTGTTTGTTGTGGACCATGAAGTCAGAACTGGCTCCTAGCTCAGTCTCCAGGGGGTGTTCAGAGGCTATAAATCACCCTGGTGGAAACTGCCTGTCTTTCTCCTGTGGAGCAGTAGGTGGGTTCAAACTGCGTGCCCTTTGGCTGGCAACACAGCTCCTTGCCTTCTTGTGGGCAATCTACTCTGCCCTATGCAATTGTCATTAAATTGGGATTGACTCTATGGCAATAGGCTTGAGTTGGAGGAGACTTGATGGCAGTAAGGTTGATTATTATTGTTATGTGAGACACTTACCTCATCCTAGTTCTTTTATACAAGTGAGGTCATATAGCATTTATTCTTTTCTGACTGGCTTATTTCGCTTAGCATAGTATTTTCAAGGTTTACCAAGCTTACAGTTCTTTCCTCCTGTTTTCTTTATCTTAGTTATGATCATCTTTCTTCCCATCATTTAGACTAAACATTCTTGACCATCTTGATGACCTTCCCATTCCCTCTCCCACTTCCACTTCCCAGGGACCAGTTCCACTGCCCTAAAGTCTCAGTTCTTCATTTATGACCTGGTTTGTATCAGTCCCATCTCTCTTGTTTCCCTGGTCACCCATTTTAGTTGAGAAAGTCTGCTACTCTATTTCCTTATGAGTGAAGATCCAACACAAGGACCGTATTGCTCACATTGGGACTGTATCTCTCACATCAGCATATTGGGTACCCAATACATAGTACTCAGAAGACAGATCTGAAATTTTTTTTAAATTTTTAAATTTTTTTTACCAATTATTC
>NW_006399810.1:12557190-12560753 GCF_000299155.1 Elephantulus edwardii | reverse complement strand
ATCTATCTATCATCTATCATCTCTCTCTCTCTCTCTCTCTATCCATCCATCCATCCATCTATCTCAGGGATGGGTTGTTATTTGCAACCATTGTGGTGATGTGTAATCTACTTAGCTAATTATGGTGCAATGTTGATTCTTTATCTTTCAGTGTGAGAATAAAATTAAAACTCATATTGTGATTGAGGCCTTTTAGATATCTACTGATTATGGTTTTTTGAGCCCTGGAAGCTTTGAGATTTCAGCATGCAGCTAGGGCTGTAGCTTCTTGGGCCACTGTGTATACAGTTGATAAAAAGGATTTACAGAAGGGCCATCTCTGGTTGAATAGCATCCCAAACTGGTAATATATGAGCTGGTCCCACCCCAAGAGGCATGGTGTTCTATTGTTTTTGATATCCTGAACTTATTTTCCCACCAGTTGAATAAATGAGAAAGAAAAGAAATGACTAAAATAAAAGTTCCCTTCAAAATGACAACTTTCCTCTCCCTGGCTTGTGTTTGCTGAGTAATGTAACTGTCACGAATGACTCCAGCAAGGATGTTACGAGTTATTCACGGTGAAAGGAGTGTTCCTTTCCTGCACTCTTTCAGCCTTGCTAGTCTCGACTCTGTTGATATTGAAGTAACTCTCAGGCTGGAAGTTCCGCTGGGGCCTGTTGAGAATCACAGCCGCATGGAAGCCTCTGTGACAGCTGGGCGGTGGCTGTACTTGAAGCGTGTTGGCCAGGAATTGGACCAGAGTCTCCTGTAGGTGAGAAGGTGCAAAGTCTGCCCCTGAACTGCAGCCCCTCCAAGTCTTTCCCTGTGCAATCCTTTTATTTTCTTGTGGAAAAGAATTTCTAAGATAGATTTTATTCAGTGTAAGTAAAATCACTGCTTACTTACATTGAATAAAATCAGTTTACTGACTTACATAGTTTACTCAGTTTAAAGTATAAAGAAATGGTACCTTATTAGCCTTTCAGATGGGTCTTATTCATCTCTCATTGGGGAGACCCCTGCCTTATATTGGTCTGGAGGTGGAATTGGGAATATCAGAGAATGGAATAGGAAAGAGTTTTTTAGCACCTTCTCTAAATAATTTCTTACAGTGAACATGCGTCTACCTTGACATAAGCAGCCAGTGAGAGACGAGTGAGAGATTACATTGTCAATCTCATGTGTGAGGGAGCGAGAGAGCCTGCCATTTAATAGAGCCCCTTTTCAATAAGCCCAGGGACAGGCAAGCAGCACCAAAGTGCAGGAACCAGGGGAGATGCAAGCGAGATTGACGTCATCCTAGCTGTGGCTGCCTCGTCTGTGTGCCACTTGGGCTCAGGCAATGGTAATTAGAATTCTTTCTCATGGCCTGGAGATGTATTTGTTCCCATTTTAGTCCTTGCACGACCCTTTTGTAGACGGAGAAGCATAGCCAGACATGCAGCAGAGAGGTGAGCCTCTGACACCAATGCCCGCTGCTTCTCTGAGCTCCCCAGACTGATGAGATTTAAAGGGACATCAGCAGGGCGTCAGTCTGGGCATGATGCCCTGGCCTGGCCCCTGTCTTCTTAGGGAGACTAGTCCTAGGAGTGTTCATAATGAACAGCCTATTTTTTGCTCTCTGTCTCCTCTTTTCATTGGCTCCTTTTTCTTTGAAATTGCAATCACGACTTTAATCTGAGAGCTCAGGTGAAGGAAGCAAGATGTTCTGACCTGCATCACACGTTGTCTGAGAATGAGGGATCTCTGAGAGTCATCTCTTTCCCTTCTTGGAAAACGCTGCCTGTCACAGGCTGGACAGTACTTTGGCTTAGTTGCTTTCCTCTTTCTTGTTTTTTCAGGGTCTTTTCCCAAGAATCTTATTCCTTAATATTGAACCACTTCCCTATTCCTTCCTATTAGGCCCTCTCTGATTGAAAGAATGTTTTTTTTCTGATAGAGAAGCCCTCCTGGTGACTCAATAGTTAAACCATGCAACTGCTAACTAAAAGCGTAGTGGTTTGAACCCACCAGCAGCTATGTGGGAGAAAAATGGAGTCGTCTGCTTCTGTAACTATTGTTGTTATGTGCTGTTGAGTTGCTTGTGATTCATAGTGATCCTATGTACAATAGCTCTGAAACCTGCCCTGTCCTCAGCCAGTCTCACTGGCTCTGACACACCTACCCCATTGCCCCAGTTACTGTATCAATTAATTTCATTGGGGGTCTCTCCTGAGCTATCCCTCCACTCTTCGGAGCATGATGTCCCTCTCCAAGGACTAGTCCCTCCTGGTTATGTGCCCCAAGTGTGTCAGATGAAGCTTCAAAAGCCTTGTCTCCAAGAAGCAGCCTGGTTTTACCCTCTCCAAGATGAACCTGTTTGTTCTTCTAGCAGTTCAAGGGATATTCAGTACTCTTCTCCAGCACCACAGCTCAAAGGCATCAATTCTCCTTCTGTCATCTTTAGTCATTGTAACTATTACAGTCTTGAAAATCCTATGAAATAGTTCTTTTTGCTATAGGGTTGCTGTGAGTTGGAATTGATTCAGTGGCAATACATTTGTTTGATGTCTTTGATAGATGGAATTTGAAAATTACAGGGCTGAAATCCATTGTCATATTGGTTATGTGCCTTGGTCATGCTACAATATGAAGAGTAGCTGCCGATTATATGCAAGGACTGTGTGCCGAACACTGCTAGGTCATTCTCACACGTTTCTTCTACTTCTTAGAATCTCTTTGTAAAGTAAGTAGACTTCATTCCTATTTCTAACTGCAACCCCAGGCTCAATCTGTCACCTCACTCAGATGATTTTAAATTAAAATTCGTTTTAAAGAAAGCTCTTCCCATGCAATTACTGCATCTGAAAACCCATTGAAGGGTCAGCTACGGCTCAGTTGCAATTTGATCGTTTTCAACAACAACAGCAGCAGCAACAACATCATCTTTCTCAAACATGACACCTTCCATTTTCTTTACCAATGAAGTTCTTAAAAAAGAATATTGTTTAGTGCATTTCTTAGAACCATAGAATTGACTCTTAGTGATTTCTACTTGGAAGATGAATGACTTTAAGGGGGAAACAAGAATTCTTTTGGTAGACCCTGGTACTATAAATCAAATTGTTAAGAAACTTGCCATAAGTCAGTATGCTCAATAATCAATTATTGAAAGGCTTACATGAGATGTCACTGACTGAGCTCTGTGGGGTTCCTGGTAAATACGCTTTATTTAAAACTTTTCAGGGGAAAGAGTACAAAGACATATAAATAACTCAAAATATGTTATTGAGTTATAGGTGTCAAATGAATGGGCCAAACAGTACACCTTAAGTAATCAGGTGGGCCTTGGGCTGGTATGATGATAAAACTGCCAAGGGAAGTTGAACTGGGCAGTAAAGGAAAGGTAATATTTTGAAAATTTGACTTTCTATTACATTTTTAAATTGTGCAATTAATATCTTAGTTGCATGTTTGATCAGTTTCTGACTGCAAAAGTTGGTGGAAATCACCTATGTCTGAAACTGAGGTGGACCTGAAGCACTTGCTACAAAAGGTCAAGGTACACCCATGTTTATTGCAGCTTTGTTCACAATAGCAAG
>NW_006399810.1:12553209-12556310 GCF_000299155.1 Elephantulus edwardii | reverse complement strand
ACTAATAAAATTTAATAATAATAATAATAATAATAATAATAATAATAATAATAATAAAGGTCAAGGTAGTCTTCAAAATGGATTAAAGCTCAACATCAAGAAGACAAAGATTCTCACCACTGGGCCACTTAGCAGTGCCAAGGTGGATGGAGAAGAGATGGAGGTTGTTAACAGTTACAGCTTGCTCAGCTCCACACCAACACTCTTGGCTCCAGCAGTCAGGAAATCAAAAGACGAATTGCATTAAGTAAATCTGCTGTTACACACCTTTCCAGAGTACTGAGAAGCCACAGTGTCAGTTTAGAGACTAAGGTGCACCTGATTCAGGCCATGGTCTTCACAATTACTTGCTGTGCACTGGAGAGCTGACGATGACTAAGGATGACAGAAGAAAAATCGATGTCTTTGAGCTGTGGTGCTAGAGAAGAGTCTTGAACATACCATGTACTGCCAAGATAACAAATAGGTTTGTCCTGGGGAGGGTGCAACCAAGTTTCTCCTTGGAGGCTAGGATTTTGAAGCTCTGTCTCACAAACTTTTGGCATGTGGCCAAGAGGGGCTGATCCTCAGAGAAGAACGCCATGCTGGGAAGGGTGGAGGGACAGCACAGGAGAGGAAGGCCCAGAATGAGATTAACTGATACAGTAACTAGTTCAAGTGGGGGTTGGTATATCGGAGTCAGTGAGAGCGGCTCAGGACAGGGCAGGCTTCAGTACTGTTGTACATAGGGTTCCTATGAGTTGCAGGTGCCTCAATGGCACATAACAAGAACAACAACAACAATATTTTCATTTACAGGGAGCTCTCATGCCATCCTCCATAGAGTTGGACTGCTGACTTACAGGTGACTCCTTCTAGAGGTTCAAATCCAGCAGGGACCCTGGGGAGAAAGATGGGCAGTCTCCTGTGTGATTTAGAGCCTCAGAGAGCCTTCTGGTGTTTGTAACTTGATGACAATAAGTAATTTATGTCTGTTCTTTTGACAAAAGCCAAGTTGTTTTGCCTTTATTTCAAATACCACTTTTAAAGACATAATTGCAACTAGGAATTTGTTGTTGTTAGATGCTGTTGAGTTGAGTATGACTCATAGTGACGCTATGAACAACCAGTTTGAACCCCGTCCTATCCTGACACACAGTCTCACAATCTATGACACACAAGAGCCTATTACTGCAGTCACTGTGTCAGCCCACTGATTGGAGGTCTGTCTTCCTTTCTTTTGCTGTCTCTCAACCTCCTCAAGCATGATGTTACACTTGAAGGAATAGCCTCTCTTAGAAACATGCCCAAGAATGTGAGATGAAGCGCCATTATCTGTGCATTTAAAAAAATTCCTTTATTTACATGTACATAGACATGAATTTATAAATATACCCATCTGGATGTATGCTTATGCTATGTATACCAGCATGTGTGTGTGTGTTGGTGTGGGTGTGTGTGTTTACAGCCTCCAGTGGGTTTTTGAGAAGGTAAACCATATGGGGCAAAAGTTCTCGTCTTTTTCCTTCAGAGCCACTGGTGGATTTGAACTTGCAGAGCGCTGTGGCCTTTGGGTTAGCTGCACCACTCACTGATAAAGCTGATCTAGAATGGCATAGTTGAGTTCCCATTGCCTGGCTCAAAGGAGGCATTTAGTGCAAGACTATCAAATGACTGATTAGATGGATGGAATGAATGAGTGGATAAATGAAAAAAGAAATTGGTTGATATTTCAAGTCTCAAAGAAGACATAAATCTTGGTTCATAGTGTGAGTGCTGATGTTAGGAACTGGTTTCAGATCTTCATGTGCCAGCCATGTCTTAAATATGTCCACTTGATGTGATCATGTTTGCCAGATGTTTGCTAAATCATAGGAAGGGATTTTTCAGGGCTTAGGGAATTGGCTTAACGCCTAATTCAAAGCTGCCATGTGCTTTCCTGTGCTTGTCAAGACATGAAAAGTTTCCTGGCTCCTGCCTCCCACCTGCAGCTCACAGAGAATATGGATTTCTCCCCTCTACCTCAGGAGATCTCAGGCTCTGGTTTGCTCTGGGCCCTGATCTGTGAAAGGGCAGGAGATCTGGGGATCTCAAGAGTGAGAAAATCCTGCGTGCTTGTAGCTCATCCTGGCTTTACTGTCTTGACTATTGGGCCATAGCTGTCAAGAGGGCATAGTCAGTTCTCTGGCCACATGGTTCTCTGGCCCAGAACATGAGGATAGCATCTGTGGACTTTCACGGTTTTGCTCTGCCTTGGACAAAAGGCAAGGATTACATAATTTTTTTTAAAGTGTTCGTTTTATTTAATGACCTTTTAAAGAGAATTTCTAGCTTTCTAGAAAGTATAGAGCATCCTCTTATATTCCATGCCTACAGTTCTCCTGTTATTAGCATTTTCCACAGGGTAGGTACATTTTGTTATGATAGATGAACCCAAATTGATACATTAATATTAACTAAAATAAGTTCTTGTTTTGTACAACCCTATGGATTCAATCCTGTGGCTTCTGACAAATGCAAAACGTCTTGTATTCACTGTTACAGTATAATGCAGAACAATTTCATTGCCCTAAAAATACCCTGTTGTTTTACCTATATATGTTCTCTCCTACCTTTACCTCAAACCTCTGGCAACCACTTTTCTTTTTCCTGTCTATGTAGTCTTGCCTTTTCTGGAACAGTGCATCATTGGAATCATAACATATGTTGCTTTTTTTCAGACTGACTTCTTTCATAGTACATAGCAATATGTACTAAAAGTTCATACTTTGTGGCTTGATAGCTATTTTTCAAATTGCTGCACAGTATGGATGTAGTTTTATGCATTCACCTATTAAAGGGCAACTTGATTGCTTCCATTTTTTGCAGTGATAGCAAAGCTGCTGTAGACATTCTGTTGCAGATGTTTGTGCAGATGTAAAAGTTTTTAACTCAGCTGGATAAATACTGAGGAGTGCAATTAATGAATTGTATTATAAGACTATGTTTGGTTGTAGAAGAAACTTCCAAACTGTCCTATTTTATATTCCTATCCTATCCCAAAGAAAGGTGACCCAACAGAATGTGGAAACTACAGAACAATCTCACTGATTTCACATGCAAGCAAGATTTTACTGAAGATT
>NW_006399810.1:12531643-12552134 GCF_000299155.1 Elephantulus edwardii | reverse complement strand
ATGCTTGGTAGGGTGGAGGGACAGCACAGGAGAGGAAGGCCCTCTATGAGGTGGATTGATTCAGTGACTGGGATAATTGGGATGGGAGTGTCAGAGACTGTGATTGGCACAGGACAGAGCGGAGTTTAGGGCTGTTGTACATAGGGTCGCTATGAGTCGCAAGCGACTCGACGGCACATAACAACAACAACACCCACATTAAATGAGAGTTCCTGTTGCTCCTTGCCCTCATCAACATTTTATATTATCAGTGTGCTGGATTTAGAAAAGACCACAGTCTGGACATGTTCTGCCGTGGAGTGGCTCTCTTTTGCTCAGGTGTCAGATTGTAACAATGGCAGCAAACAACAGCTGTTCTGTAGGGATATTTCTTTGCTGTTTGAGCGCCAATTTTGTAATGACATTTAATGCTGATCATCTTTTCATATACGTCTATTCCTGATGAGTATCTACTTAGATGAGGATTGTTAAGATTTTCTATGTAATTGAGCTGTTTGTTTTCTTATTGTTGAGTTTTAAGGATTCTCAGAATGCATTTTAGATACAAATCTTTTCTCAGATGTATCCTTTGCAAATTTTTCCTCCCAGCCGATGGCTTGAATTTTCCTTCTCTTGATGGATAATTATTTTTAATTTGTGTAGTAAATACGTGTGTATTAAATACATGTATTTGTACTTTCACTGCTAATATATTTAAGGACAGTGATCAAACTCATGGGAATATTATTGACAAGGTTATGGAATCATCACATTTTTAGAACTTGTTTGGCTACAAAATATCTAAAACAGGAAGGAATAAACTGAGAAGTTATCCCTTCCTGCATTAGGTGATCCAAGAACAAATATAAACATGCTCATCTTGTTCTTGCGCTACTATCAAGGAAGAAAGTGCTACTAGAATGCATCTTAGAGGCAGGGGTGGTGAAACTTTGTCTCACACACTTTGAACATTTCAGGAGGGCCTAATCCTTGAAGAAAAAAAAGAGAGCATGCTGGCAAGGGTGGAAGGTCAGAAAAAGAGAGGAGGACCCTCAATAAAGTGTTCTGGCACAGTGGCTGTAACAGTGGGCTTGTGTATATCAGAGGTGGTGGGGATGGTACAGAAAGGGCAAGGGTCAGATCTGTTTTTAGGACCACTCAGTTGTAGTTGACTTGATGACACCAAACACCACCACCATGTGTTCACTGCCGCTTTTATAATTAAAGGCAGTGAACAAATAAATGAGAATATTATTGATGAGGTTATGGAATCATCACATTATTAAGACTTGAGAGCCCTTAGAAAATATCTCACCCAACTCCTTTTTATAAACTGAGAAGTTACTTCTCTCCTGCATTAAATGATCCAAGTTCTCAAGTACCAAGTGTGCTTTGGGAACTGTCCTAGGTGCTGACACCAGCAGGAGAACCAGGCTTCACTCTCCATCCCTGGGCTGCTCAGGCTTCACTCAGGAAGACTGACAGGGAAGACTGACTCACTGTAGACTGGGTCCTGCAGGAGCTGGTGGACAGAGCAGGTGGTGCCTGTGCCTGGGGGGCTGGAAAGGCCTTAAAGGGGAGGGAGTGGGGGAAAAACTCTAGGATGTTGCAAAAACCATGAAAGGCCCACAGTGCAGAGCTAAGGGGAGCCAGAGAAAGGGTGCTGGGGGCCTAGTATCAGGCCTGAGATGCTGACAGGAGGCTGCTGTGAACTTGACAGAGCTGTCAAAGCTGGCTGCTATGCCGCTGCTAGAGAGAAAGCTGGCTACTCTTTTTGAAAAGAGGTTCTTCTAAGAACTAACAGTAAATAGTCAGTGAGTGGCACTGTAAAAGCTGGACCTGACAGGTTTTCCTGCTGTGCAAAAGTGCATGGATCTGCTAATCACTCATCTGCCTTTTGAAAACGTACATGACTGCTCTCAGCCATTGGACCTCCGTATGCAAAGCCCCACATGCATGCAGTCTCTTGGGAGCTTCTAAGTCACTGTTGCTCAGGGTTCTGAGAACAGGCTCTCAAAACAGAAATACAGGACGAGTCAATGCAGACCAGCAAAAATGCACTCAAGACCAAAGGTGAAAGCTGTGGATGAGTGAACATGCTTCAGTGTGATGATTCCACAAGCCCCAGACATGCAAAAGCACGTCTCATGGGCTCCCTTCCTGGGTTCTTGCTCACCCACTGATATGTTGGTGCCTAGCCACTGTTCTAGTTCATCTTTTTAAATTATTATTATTTTAGAATCTGTTCTGAAGTATGATTCACATTAGCATTGAGGTGGTGGTCTTACTTATTTCTGTGTTTATCTTGACTTACAGTACACATGCCTTGCTCATATCTCCCATTTGCCTGCAAGTGACTTAATATAGAATGGCATGCCCAGGCACCCTGGCCCCCTGCTCTCTCTCAAGCAATCCCAGTTTCCTTTTGCTGCCAAGATGGCTCTTGACTGTTCAGAACAGAGCACGGTCAGTTAGGGATGAGTGTCAGGGGAGGAGACGTTGTAGGAGTGCTGTGCCTGAAAGAATGGAGGTCCAGAGCAGAACAGTTCTTGGAGCTTCAGAGGCTAGGAACGTCTGCCTTCAGGGAGGTGGTGAGAGCAGTTGAAAATGGCAGTGGCACGAAGCAGCCTGCACAGGATGAGGCATGGCGGGCTCTCAGCAGGTGTAAGTGACCTCTCCTCCCCTTCCAGATGGTGGGACCTGCGTGAGCATGTACCTGTGTCATCCCCTGCTGAATAATGGAACAGACATTTGGTCTTTATCTTGTCTTAGAGAGGTTTTAAGTGAATAAAAGAATGAGATGTTGTGGGACAATGGTGGTTAAGGGGAGTTGACCAACAGCTACAGGTTGAGGATTTGGAAATCCACTATTATCAAGTCAACTCTGACTTGAAGCAACCCTGTAAGATGGTGGTGGTGTTATGTACTGTCAAGTTGAAGCTGACCCTCTGGCTGGTTTTTAGAGACAGTTAATAGCACAGGAGGATACTGTGCATCTTTCTACTGTGGAGCAGCTGGTGGATTCAAACTGCGTGCCTTTGGGATTGCAACACAGCTTCTTAGCTTTTGGTGACCACAGTGCCCTAGTAGAACTAGCCTCTAGGGCTTCCAAGGCTGTAATCATTTACAGGGGCAGAATGTCAGTTTTTTCTCCCACAGAACTGGTACTAGACTTCAAACACCAGCCCTTTGTACTAGCTGCTGATACATTGCTCCATCCACGCTCATGTTTGGAAGTATGTGTTGTTGGGTGCTGTCAAGTCAGAACCGACTCACAGCTGATTCTCCAGTGGATTTTCAGAGGCTGCAGATCACACAGGAGTACACTGCCCATATTTCTCCCACAGAGCAGCTAGTAAATTAGAATCACGCGCCTTTGTTGGTAGTGCAGGTCCTTACCACTTTGAGCACCAAAGCTCCCTTTTGGAAGCACAGCTCTATTAATCAACACCCTTAGGAGTTGTGTTGCTTCTATCTTGACCTCCCCAGATGTACATTCACAGACACACGTACCCCTGAGCATGGAACGGGTGGTGGATCCAAACTATGTGCCGTCAGCTTCTTACAGTGGGGCCCCCAGAGATCCCTACGTGCGTACGTACAGACACAAAATATGCAAGTGCACCCCAAGCATGCACAATGCACACACAGTACACAACTCTATCTGTAACAGCTCAGAAGGGTGGAAGAGAGAAATTCTTTTGGGAGAGGTAAGAGTTGACTTGGGGGCTGGCTTCACCATTTGTTAGTTGTCTGGCTGTGTATATAATAGTAACCTTTCTGTGTCTTGGTTTCCCTTGCTTACAGAACAACAGGGACCAACAAATAGGTACATTGTAGGGTTGTTGGAAAGACAGCAACCTGGTCAAATCTGGTGGTAGCTGATGTGATCTCTTAGTGTCATCATGGGAGAAACATTATATGAAGTATCAGGACGTACTGGAAAGCTCAAAGAGGAAAGGGGGAAACTACATTATAATAGAAAATTGAGGTATTATCATGACTATTCTGTGGAGTAATAACTATTTAGGGAGCTAAATAGTACACAGGGTTTTCAAAGGCCTGCTATTTCGGAAGTGGACAATCCTTCTTCCTAGTCTGTCTTAATTGGATTGCTCAGATTTAGAACATTATCTGACCCAATAGAGTGTGAAAATTATCAAACAATATCATTAATATCACGTGCAAGCAAGATTCTGCTAAAAATAATCCAAAAACGTTTAGAACAATATGTCAACAGAGAACTGCCAGATGTGCAGGCTAGATTTAGAAGAGGTAGTGGTACTAGGGATATTATAGCTAATGTTAGATTGATCTTGGCAGAAAGCAAAGAATACCAGAAGAATGTCTATCTGTGCTTCATTGACTATGCAAAGGCTTTTGACTGTGTGGATCACAACAAGCTATGGCTGACTCTGAGAAGAATGGGAATCCCAGAACATTGATTGTGCTAATGCGAAACCTATACTTGGACCAAGAGGCAGTTGTCAGAACAGAGCAGGGAGACATGCATGGTTCAAAATCAAGAAGGGGGTCCGTCAGGGATATATTCTATCTCCATATCTTTTCAATCTGTATGCAGAACAGATCATCTGAGATGCTGGACTATATGAGGAGGAATGTGGCATCAGGATTGGTGGAAGAGTCATCAACAACCTGCGTTATGCAGATGACACAACCCTGCTTGCTGAAACTGAGGAGGACCTGACGCACTTGCTATAGAAGGTCAAGGACTGCAGTCTTCAATATGGATTGAAGCTCAACATCAAGAAGACAAAGATTCTCACCACTGGGCCAATAGGCAGCATCAGTATGGATGGTGAAGAGATTGAGATATTTAACAGTTTTAGTTTGCTTGGCTACACACTCAACACTCTTGGTAACAGCAGCCAGGAAATCAAGAGATGAATTGCATTGGCAGTCAGCTGTGAGGGATCTCTCAAGAGTACTAAAGAGCAACACCACCAGTTTGGAGACTAAGGTGCACCTGATCTGGGATATAGTCTTCGCAGTTACGTGCTATGCATCAGAGAGTTGGACAGTGTATAGGGATTCTGAAGATTCGTCTGATATACTTTGGGCATGTTGCAAGAAGGGACTGGTCCTTGGAGAGGGACACCATGTTTTGAAGAGTGGAGGGACGGCATAGGAGAGGAAGAACCTCAACGAGATGGATCAATCCTGTGACTGGAGTTGTGGGAATGAGTGCGTTTGAGATGGCTAGGTTGACACAGGTTAGAACAGCGGTTAGGGCTCTTGTACATAGGGTTGCTATGGGTCACAAGCGACTCGATGCCACACAACAACAACAACAACAAGAACAAGCACTTTTCAGAGATGAGCAGATTAAAGATATTTCCCAGTAGTAGTAAAAACCCCAATAGATTATGTTTTGTCCCCAAACTTGCCAGGTGTGTTTTGAGCTACCCCTTGTCCTGCTCCACCAGCATTTACATCTACTCCCACCTGGCTTTGAGAGGAATCATAATCCCAGAACACCTGATTGTGTTTATGTGAAACTTAGACCAGGAGGCAGTCGTCAGAACAGAGCAAGGAAACACTGCATGGTTCAAAATTGGGAATGGTGTGCATCAAGGATGTGTCCTATCTCCATATCTTTTTAATCTATATGCAGAACAGTTTGTCCAGGAGGCTGGGCTCTATGAGGAGAAGTGTGGCATCAGGAATGAAGGCAGACTTATCAACAATCTGCGTTATGCAGATGACACAACCCTGCTTGCTGAAACTGAGGAGGACCTGAAACACTTGCTACAGAAGGTCAAATATTGCAGCCTTCAGTATGGATTGAAGCTCAATGTCAAGAAAACAAAGATTCTCACCACTGGGCCAATTGACAGCATCAGGACAGATAGTGAAGAGATTGAGACTGTTGACAGCTTTAGTTTGCTTGACTCTACAATCAACACTCTTGGTACTAGCAGGTAGGAAATAAAAGATGAATTGCATTGGGAAAGTCTGCTGTCAGAGACCTCTCCAAAGTACTGAGGAGCAATGATGCCAGTCTGGAGACTAAGGTGCACTTGATACAGGTCATGGTCTTTGCAGTCACTTGCTATGCTGCAGAGAGCTGGACAGTGACTAGGGATGATAGAAGGAGAGTTGATGCCTTTGAGCTGTGGTGCTGGAGAAGAATATTGAATATACCATGGATTGCTAGGAGAACAAACAAGTTCTATTTGGAGAAGGTGAACCCAGGCTGCTCCTTGGAAGCAAGGATTCTGAAGCTTCGTCTGACATACTTTGGGCATGTTGCAAGGAGGAACCAGTGCTTGGAGAGGGCCCTCATGTTTGGGAGGGTGGAGATATGGCACAGGAGAGGAAGACCCTTGATGAGATGAATTGATTCTGTTACTGGAGTAATGGGGATAGGTGTGTTGGAGAAAGGGATATTGGGAAAGGATAGAGGAGGTTTAGGACTGTTGTACATAGGGTCGCTATGAGTCACAGGTGACTTGACAGCACATGTCAACAACAACTGATGACCTAGAGGCAAGAAGCTGCAATGCAATCTGAAAAGCATGTGGTTTGAGGCCACCAGCTGCTCTGTGGGAGAAGGATAGGCAGTCTCCTCTCATGAGATTAACTGCTACTGAAAACCCACTCGAGAGTCCACTATGGGTTGGTTTTGACTCTATGGTACTCAACAACAACAACAAGAACCACAACTATTTGGAGAGAACTATAATAGGAAGAAAGATACTGTTAACATATCCTGGACAGGTTTTTGTGGGTAGGAGTTGTACTGCCAATGCAAAGGTACATGGTTCTAATTCACCAGCTGCTCCTTAAGAGAAAGATGGGCAGTCTCCTCCTGTGGGATTTACTGCCTCTGAAAACTCATTGGAGGGTCATTTCTTGGTCTGTTCTGACTTAATGGTACATAACAACAAGCTTTAGACTGTTAACTAAACACTGTACTACTCTTGGCTGATTTATCTTTAGCCTTCAGTTTTAAGGAAAGTTGGTCAGAACACTCTTGGATTCTAAGAACCATCTGATTGTTTTGTAGATTATCTCAAATTATTGACTATATTTGTATGGTCTGTTGAGAGAGGCAATTGTATTTTTACGGAGAAAATTATTTTTTACATAGATTTTCCCCTTAATATTCTTAGATTATGCAACCTCTCTATCACATATTTTCACAAACTTACATTATTGTTCATTTATAGTATTCTCTATACTTAATAAAAACACCCCAACCCGTTTGCAGGAGATAATGGAGCTGTTTCAATTTCCATTTGACAGATAAGAAAAATGAGACCCATAAAAATAATTGACTTACCTGTGTGATTATGTAGTATATTGGTGTGGGCTGAGGATTATTATAAATCCAATTCCCTAAATTTAGAGATTGATTTGGTTCTCCCATCCCTTCTTCTCCATCTTTGTCATCAGTTTCCCCCACAGCTACAGTTGCCCCTATGGCCACCTGAAAGTAGGTCAGAACTCATATGGAAGGATCCCATCCTTTAGAGAGTCAAGTAGGTAGACATCAGCTATAAGTTCCCAGTCTTCTGCTCTGCTGCCCACCACTGGCTTCTCCTACTCCATTGGGATACCAGCCACAAGCACAGGAACCCACACCAAATCCCTACTTTTGAACTTACTGGCTCCTGATACCTTTTTGAGTTGAATAATTTTCTAGAATGACTCACAGAATTCACAGCATATATATTTAAAGGACTCTGGTCATGCAGTGGTTACATGCCTTAGGTCAGTGATTTGAACTCATCAGAGACTCTGTGGTAAAAGAAAAGAGACCTGCTGTGGTGCTCTCGTGAAGATTTTAGTCTAAGAAATCATATGTAACAGTTCTACTGTGTCCTATAGAGTTTCTGTTAGTCAGAATTGACTTGATGGCACACTATAAAACAGGAACACACCTAACTGTATTTTTCAGTTTATTAAAAACAAAAGGATACAAGATCTGAGTGGGTTCACGGTGTGGAGCTTCAGTGTAATAAAGGACAATTTTCCTAAGAAGTTGTTCTCAACAACCAGGAAGCTTTCTCAACCTCCATGCTGAGGGCTCCCTCCACCCATCCCCCAGTTTATGATACACTAAATGTTGCCTTAGGGTAAAACTGGGCCTTTAAACCTTAGTGGGTGGACTTCAGGTAAGAGCCTCAATCTTGTTACTTTCTGACTCCTAGCACTTTCAGATTCTTAGTCTCTGAAACAGTTTTGCACTCAGGAAATATTGTCCATAAGTGGGAAGAGCTATAGCAGGTGAGGAAAAGTCAGGCATAGCACTAAGCAAACCTCTCTTTCTTCCAGTCAGTTCTGGATATTGTATAATTTGATTTGCATGTCCTAGTTTCCACAGCAAACTACAAACCCCTTTCTAAATGCCTCTTTTTAGAGTGATGGAGGCATGAGAGGCAGATTCAGTCCGATTCTTTGTAGAAGAACTGGATCTGTTTTCACTTTGGATAGGAGAAGAGGATGGAGCTTCGAGCTGGGTAGTGATATTTTGTTTGGTATTCCAAGGAAATGCAAGCACTGTGTGTTTTTACACACGTTTGTGAATGTGAAAACATGCATACTCAAGCTGGCTGGAAAGCCTTGTGGATAAAAAAGTAGCAAGAAAATCACTGACCTTCTGATGCTCAGCAAAAAGAGCAGTTAAAGAATTTGGAAGATCCCATTTATTTCCATGTGAAGGGGTGTGGAAAACTAATTAGCACAGGGAATTCTAGTTATAAGTGCTTGGAACTAAATTTAGAGGTCATAGGAACTGCTATGAGATTTTTCACGGATTTCTTAATGCTTGGCTTCAGGAAGATATCTGGACAACCAGGGTATAAAAGATTAAGCTAATTGATTAAAATGGATTATTTTATTAAGAAATGAAGCAACAGATGCAGACATACCAACAATCATGGGATGGAGGAGGGCTGGACAGTGCTTCATTATATGTAAGGCTGTCACGAGTCAGAGCCAACCAGATCGCAGCTAACACAACTAGCAGAACCTTCCACATTGTATCATTTGCCAGCAGCCCCATAAGAAGGAAACACATTTGTGTTCAGAGGCTTTACCCAACAGCCTACGTTCCTGTGCACGTAACCATGCTATATTCCTTGGAGCCGCATTATAGGCACCAGCCATTCTCCTTCCATCACCATCCATCTTCCAGAAGCTGTCTCAATTTTGCATGCTTGGCTCTAGACTCTTCCCCCCATCACATTCTCCTGTGTTTGAGCCACTTGGCTGTACACTCATTGCTCTGCTTCCCTTTGCTTTGGAGTTCATGTCTTCGCAGCTCTCTGTTATGCTTTGGTTTCTCTCTCTGGGTAGACTGTGCCAGGGTGTCTTGTTGTTAAGTGCTGTGGATTCCACTACGACTCAGTGACGCTATCAACCATGGATCTGAGCCTATGAGATCTTGTGCTATCCTCATCATCTCTGACATACCCACTGCTACAGTCACGGTGTCATTCCATCTCATTGAGGGTCTTCCTCATTTTTCTCTGACTCTGTCTTTCCAAACATAATGTCCTTTTCGAAGGACTGGTCCCTCCTAACAAAATGCCCAAAGTATGTCAGATGGTCACTGCCCTTGCCTCCCAGGAGCACCCTCACTGCTCTGCTCCTTCCAAGGAGCAGGTGACTTCCTTAGATGTATGCATTTGTCCTTTTGGAAGTCTGTGGGATGTTCAACATTCTTCTCCAACACCACAACTGAGAGGCGTGCAGGCTAACCACAGACCACTATGTAGAGTCTCCGACAATACTCACAACACTTGTTCATCAACAAGAGGGCAGGTTCACTTAGCGGACTCCCCTGGTTATCCCAGCCCACAAAGACCTCTTCAGTTTCTCCCTTCCTCTTAAACAAGCACTACTACTAATTGTAGCTTGTAGAGAGGTCTTATCCTTCCTACCAGATGACAAACTTTTGAGGTTGAGGTGGTAGTACATCTTATTGAAGCCCCTCATTCATTGATGTGGACATTTCTTCATCAAAGACTGACCTTCTGTTTAAAAAGCACTAAGGATTTCATGACAGTGTGTGATGGATATGTACACAGAGGAGTGGGTGCTTTGGAAAGCTGGTCCCGAGGGTCTGATGAACATTGATGGTGCATTCTTCCCTTCTTGCATGCTCACTAAGACGTCACCACTCTGCTTCCAATTCCTTAATATCTGTGAGTCTTCCTGGAAAGATAGTTGGTTTGCTATTTCCATAGTTATTTTCTCCAGCTTACCCTTACACCATGAAGGGGCTCCTTTAGTTCCGGAAGCTAGGCTGTAGCTTGGTTTTAAGATTAAGTCATTTCCCCCCTTTTAATTACTGCACTTTAGTTGTGGTGTGTCCTAATGTAATGTCTCCTAAGCTGCATGTGGTTGCCATTTGTAGATGGGTTTTCAGTTGCTGTGTTAGATGGGAAGTGCTCACAGGCAGTTCACCCTTTGGCTTTTGGGTGTCTTGGATGCTCTGCCACTGTCTGCCTCGGGTAGGGACATGCAGTGCAGGAGTTGTTGATTTGGAGAAGGAAGCGTATCCTCAGCTTGTGAGTACATGGGTTGAGCCAACTGTCTGTTAGACAAAATGTCTTTTTCTTTCTCTTGATGATTTATGGTCATAATTACTATTAGTAGGTGGCTGATATTTAAAATGAAATATGGTCTTTCTTAATTTTAGAGCAAATAACAACACAAATAAATTAGCAGTCAAATTAGCATATTGACTGGCTGGGTGAAATATGCATAACATTTGCAACTCTGGTAATAAATAACTTGAAATATTGCTGTTACTTTTGCATCTCCCCCCAAGGAGTGTTGGAGGTCTTTCTGATGTAGTTTTTCATCAATTCCCTGGAATGGATCACAGTAGGCTACGCCGATGGCAGGTTCCAAGGTTAGAACTCAAGAGTTAATTGCAATGCACATCGCGTTCAAATCACATCTAATTGTCAGCCATGATTAAAGCAGAGGATGGAAAGCAATATAAAGGCTTTTTCCTGGTGCCTTTTCTAGCAGAGTTCTGTCATCTGCTGTTACCATGTGACGAACACAGAATTCTTAATGTGAGTGAGCTGCACGCCTGGGCCACGTGTCTCCATGCCTCCCATGTATCTCAGCCTTCCTGAAAGACTTTTTGTGAGTACAGAGATGGGGGATAAATGTCTACCTGAATGTTGGGATAGTAGAAGAGGGACGCTGAAGCTCTGACCAGGGTCAGTCCCATGACCTCTGGACACTTTGCTTCTGATCATGTAGGCTGTGGTGATTTGATTTTGGGCACAATGAGGGAGCTCTGTTAGCTTGTTGTTGTTAGGTTCTGTCAAGTCCAACTCCCAGTGACCCTATGAACAACAGACCTGAGTCCTGTCCTGTCCTGTGCCATCCTCAAACTCTCTGACACACTTGTGCTCATTGCTGCGGTCTCTGTATCAGTTCATCTTGTTTGAGGTCTTCCTCTCTTTCACTGACCTTTCACTTGATCTTTCCAAGAATAATGTTTCTCTTCAAGGAGAGGCAAATCTTCCCCATCCTTGCCTCCAAGGATTCTGCGTGCACTTCCTTTAAGACTGTTTGTTTCTCTATATCTGTTTGGGGTTTGGTGGTCCATGGGATATGGACTCTTCTCCAATACCATAGCTCACAGGCATCAATACTTCTTCTGTCATCCTTATTCATTAATGGTAAGAATTGCAGTGCCAAGGACATCTTCTCCTGTGTTATTTATTGCCTCTGAAAACTTGCTGGAGGCCCAGCTGGGGCCCAGTTCTGACTCAGCGGAACACAATAATAAGGGGCAGTGAACATAGTGTTAGTCTCTTGAGAGAGATGGGCAGTATCCTCTGTGTGATTTACAGCCTCAGAAACCCAGTGGAGGGTCAGCTGTGAGTCGATGCGGACTGGATGGCAATGACTTGAAGCCCTCATTTGAGTGCTCGTGATGCTGAGCCCTGAGCAGTAAGTGAATTTCTCCAGGTCACATAGTGGTGATGTGCATTAATTAATAACTAAGGTCTTCTGACTCCCTACCTACCTCTCTTTTTGTCCTACTAGTTCTCACTGCAATTCGCCTTCAGAATACTTTCATTGTTGTTATGTACCCGCAATCCAGAACTGACTCATAGCTGGGGTTGCAAGGGTTATAAAATTGCATGGGAGGAGATTGTCCTTTCTCATTAGTGGATTTGAACTGTCTACCTTTCGCTTGGCAGTGCAACTCCTTGCCTACTAGGCCACATAGCTCCCTTTGAATTTTTTTGCTAGTCCTAAGTCACATGTTGGCTCCAGTATTTGCTTAATGAAGAAGTGACTATGTATGAGATAGGAGTAGAGAAGAAAAGCAGTGAGAAGCGAAGAAGTGAGCAGAGCTGTGAGAAGTGCCATGTATGAATCAAGAGGCAAATGAAACACTTGGATAAAGTAGACTGAAATGTAGTAAAAAATAAATCCTATCTTTGATGAAATTATATTCTTGTCTTAGAAAAATGGAATCTTCTTTTAGAATGAAGTCTCATGACATAGAGCTTCACTCTTGCTCTGCCCTTCTTAGTGATTCGGCACCTACTGTGGAATCACAGGGTTCTGGACCAGCTTGGCGTCAGGCTGCCCTGGGTCTGAGTCTTGACTCTGACACTTGGGAGTTTTAAGAAACCATAACAAATCACCTGTCTGAGTTTTGGTTTTCTCATTTGCAGTGGTGCCATTGCAAAACCTAGTTCAGAAAGTTGTTGTTAGGATAAAGTGATGGCTTGTTTACATGAATGTACTATCATTTTATCTTCCATTAGACCCTGAGATACTTTAGTTCTAAAATGATATTTTTTTTTGTATCCCCTGTAGATCTAGCTTCTGTGCTCGCTGAACACATATTTGTTTAATGTAATTGAATGCTTTAGCAAAAAAGGATTTTAGACCAGTTCCCTCATGAGAGTGTTAATGATTGTAACTTCAAAGTAACTCTGGGGGTGAATCTCTTTGTCATTAATAATTTTCTCCTAATTGATCTGTTCTCTTTTCATTTATTCATTTATTCTTGACCACCTGCTCCATGCCTGAAATATGGTTAGACGTGAAGGAAGTAAAGAGAATAAAAAGAAATTTTAAGTGATTCTGAACTTTGAGACTCTTGTACTGATGAGCGAACAATGTGCCCTTAAGTGGACAGTAATATTAAAACATCATAAGCACCACACTGGACGTCTGAACCACATTAGCCAGACAGGCTTTTCAGTTGGGTGTTAATGGATGAACAGAATTTTGTTAGCTGAAGAAATAGGAATAAAGGTGTTAAACTTAACTTGACATTGCATTACATTCACACTATTGTTAAAAGATACGGTGGGTTCAGAAAATGTGAGGCATTTTTGTCCCATGGCCCATCGTATGAATAGAGTCAGCAGCTGCACCTCCCCAGCAGAGGTGCTCGTGCTGATGGCATCTGTCCCATTTCACCTAGCTTTCTTCATGCCCTTCACTGGACACAACTCATCCTACTCAAGGCTGGTGTATCTCTTGATGTCCTTCCTTTGTATTTAAAATGCATTTGAATACAAGGTGGAAATAGTTTTCTCTTAGTCAACTGTGTGACCTCCTGCACTTGTTATGTGCCATTGAGTTGCCTGCGACTGACTCATAGCAACCCTGTGCACAATAGCTCAGAACCATGCCCTATCCTGAGCCAGTCTCACTGTCTCCAATACACCTAGCCCCATTACCCCAGTTACATAGGTGAATGTATTTGGCATTGCCCTTAAACTTCTTGACTTCTTTTCATATGAAACGAGATACTCTTTTCAGGGTAAGAAAGGAAATCTTACAAGTGAAAAGGAAATCTTACAAGTGAAGAGCTACACCTGAGTGGACTGAGCTTGTCATTCAAAGAACCCTTGTTCCTGATACCTCTGTCATCAGGACCACTACCTCTTTCAATTCTTGGCTCTTCCTTTTCTTCCTTGCTTTCCCCTCCTCTTCTGCACCTCCTGCTTTTCTGTTCTCCTCTATGGTTTGATCCAACCAGGGTCCTCAGCGGTCATTCTTTAGCTTCTAATCTCACAGCACATCCTTTCCTCGTTGAGTTTGAGCACACTCTTTCCTTCTCTTTCTTCTTTAGCACTTGGCAAGAAATGCAGACTGACCACTTCAGTATTCATGAAGTGTGTGTTAAGCATATAATGTTTACCAGAAGGACCCAGAGGTCCTATTCTGTGCTAAGTGCCGCCTGTGTAATTCTCTTGCTTGTGATAGTGCTGACTTTCACCTTACCCTAGAATCTTACAGGCCTGTTGCAGTTGGAAAGCTGCTAGACATAATGGTATAAAGACCAAGTGGGGAGTGTGCGTAGGTCACCTGCTTTTCACAGCCTCGGGCTCTGTCTTCTGCCTTCACCTGGAAGAACCCTTTCCCAGCAGTGTCCCTCCTTGTTCTATGGAAGCAAGGGGTCGTGTCTGTTTATTTTCTCCTAATGCGATACTTCGGTGCAGGAGATACTTCCCCTCACTGACTTAAGCTGGGGGCACAGTGTTCCGGCTATCAGAAATATCCTGCACCATGCTAGAAAAAGTCAAATGGAAAGAGCCTGCGTTGTGATTTGCACTGTTTCTTTGCGAGCTAGCTAACTGTGATGGCCTGCGGTGGGTGTAATACTTCTTTCAATAACTTGTTTTTCTTT
Source organism: Elephantulus edwardii (assembly GCF_000299155.1). Taxonomy (NCBI): domain Eukaryota; kingdom Metazoa; phylum Chordata; class Mammalia; order Macroscelidea; family Macroscelididae; genus Elephantulus; species Elephantulus edwardii. The sequence continues at coordinate 12,537,496 of NW_006399810.1, read as the reverse complement.
TCTTTTTTTTCCCCTCCTAGGCTGCTTATTTGAGGATGACCTTTGCAGAACATCTGAGATCTGTGTAAACGGTAAGGATGAAGGTTTGGCTGACACGTTGCTGTTTTTTTCTGGGCTTGCTTATGTCCTGCCAACCAAATTCAATTTCAATTAAGGGCTTCAGCTGAGTAGCGTTAAGGCTGGACACCAGGCCCTGTCTGAGTGAAGTCGGAAAAGTATGATAGGGGCTGAAATGTCTCTGAAGATCCTCTTAAAAAAAGGGAAAAATTAGAAAATTAAGAAATGTAAATGTTCTTTGCATGTCAATATACATATCTAAATCTGTGTTTATATCCATTTCTGTATCCCAGTATATTAAGGTAATTTGTGGAAAGATCTGTAGCACACTAAGTGGCAGAATCCAGAGCCTTGAAGGATGAGTTCTTTATTGGAGCCAAGAGAAGACCCACCTGGGTTGAATGTACCTGCTGTAGGAATCATTAACATTTAGTGTTTATTCCCTGCCTGTCCTAGCCCAATTGACTTTTTTCATGATTTCCTTGGATTCCACCCATTTTAACTCTGTCAATAGACAGATCATTGATTCTTTTTTAATAACTACCTGTTCCTGTCTCTTATTATATAGCTGGGATGGAGGTAGGAGGAAGGGATATCTGACATTCTGTTTATTCAGGTCAAAGTCCACTCAAGTTGATTAAACACAGGAAGCAAGGTCTCTGAATAGCCATCATTGGGGTGTATGGGGCAAACATCATTCTCTCTTTATTGTGCCTTTTCTTAAAGAGGAAGGAGTACTCTTAGAAAGTGCACACAGTGTAGTTTTAGAAAAAGAAGACAATAATCATAATAATGTTGTTATTGTTGTAATGTGCCTTCAAGTTACCTGTGACTCATAACAACCCTATGCACAACAGCTCTGAACCCTGTGCTATCCTGAGTCAGTCTATCGCCAACACACCCAACCCCATTGCCTCAAATGCCATGTCAGTCTATCTTCTCCAGGGTCTTCCTTTCTTGTGTCTTTCCAAGCATGGTGTCCTAAATGACAGATTTTTGGAGTCCAATTATAAAAATTTTAACAAAGATAATATTTGAGAGTAAACCAAATTACGGCAGCAAGGAGCCTGGCATTCAATAGAGCTACCAAGGAGTTCAATTTGAGAAAGACAGTAGTCCCCTTTTATAGAACTTTTGAGGAAGTTAGCTTTAAAAAAATAGAGACGTTCTGGAAAGTTTGTCATTTAAGTTAAGGTGGGTCTGTTTTAACTGGGGCAAGTTTGTGATTGGACCATATGACCTTTGTTAGATCTCTAATAGGCACAAAAGTTCTTAGCTTGACTGTGATGAAATAGCAAGAGACTGTGGCCCTGGAAAAGTTCTAGTTATGTAAGGTATAGGGTTTTGTTTTGTTTTGTAAGCACTAAGACTAGGCTTGCTGTGAAGCTGAACACTGACACTGATGAGTCAAATGTGATAACGGCTACCCATAGTGGACAGTGTTTGGTGGAGCTCCCCGATTAAAACAAGCTTGGAAGTGAGAGTGGCATCCGCTTTAGAAATAGCTTGCCTCTGGAAACTCTATGAACTTGGACAAACAATGAAAGTTATATAAGAGTTCAGGTCTTTTGTTCATAGGGTCGTTATGAGTTGTCTATGACTTGACAGCACTTAACAACAACAACAAGACTAGACTGGTCTTAGTAGTTTCTAACTGATCTAACTGGTCATCATAGTTTATAATTGATAACATCATTGTCATCTTCTTGTTTAATTGGTGGTAAATTTGGGGAATGTGCAATTTAATGATGACTCCTTAAACACTTAAAGGAAGATGTGTTAAAAGAGAACAAATATTGAATATCAGTACTGTTTTTCACAAAGTAAAAAATGAATTATACATGGGACACAAAGGGATGTTTCAAAAGGTTAACAGGAGAAGCACATGCTGTCACTATGTCATCTCTCTGTCTTGAGTTTACGGGCCCAAATGGATTGTATCCCCACCAGCATCTTCCTTGGGCTTCTCACCACCTGGCAGAGGTGTCCCTTTTCTTCATCCTTGGTTGCCTGAGCAAGCTGATGCCTGAAAGAGGGTATTTGGTCTTATGCAGAATGGTGCAAAGGGCCTTTCTGCATCTAACGCCACTCATTCTGACTGGAGTCTGAAAGACAAAGCCCATTGACGCCGACGGTGGTCGGTCATGGTCCTAGAGAGGAGACCGTAGGATCTCAGGCTTGTGTGTTTCTTTGTGTCCTAGAGACTCTGATGCCAGCAGGAGACTGGCGCTGACAGGAGGAGGGAATAAGAAAGGAAAAAGCACAACATACTTATGATTATGGAATGTTTTGTGTTTTTCTTCTTCTTAAGAAGCATCCTATCAGAATCATGCTAACTAATAACTTGGATTAGAGGGAAAATATCCTAGAGACTGCGTCAGATTGTGAGGTGGAGTGTTTAACAAATATAAGACTAGGGGTGCCTTTGTTGGCCTGGCCTAGCTGTCTTCATGAGGTGAGGAAGGTGCCCCCCCAATGTCTTCTTTTCCATGAATAGTGATTACACTCAGATAGCTGTACTTCAGATTGTATCTTGTGCACCTTTTATTTTTGGGCCATCTTTTAAAAAATATGCTATCTACCTGAACTTATAAAGAAAACAAGGGTGAGTGTCTATATAAGTGTATATATGTGGGTGTGCATATGTATGGTCTATGCATATATGTGTTGTATGTATCTGTATGTATGAATGTGTATGTGAGTCCATGATACATATGTTTGGTCTGTCCATTGGTCTGTATAATATGTCTGCTGCATATGTATCTATGCATGCAAATGTATGGATGTATGTGGATTTGTGTCTGTGGGTATATGTGTAAGCGCATATGTGTGTGTGTGTGTGTGTGTGTGTGTGTGTGTGTGTGTGTGTTTAACCTTACTGGAAGCATAAATAGTACCAGCAAAATAAGAAGACCTTCTAACTTCTTTCCTCACGTTTTCTCTTTGACAAAAAGCAGGCTTGGCTGTCATGTCATAATAATTATTTTTCTTGTTAACCTTAATTTGCCTCCTTAATATGGAATGATATTAACATTACATTAAGATAATAGCTCAATTCTTTGGAAGACAACACTAATTTAAATGTAAATATAAATATTTGGGACCTTGATTTATACAAACAGACAATGTTTGATTTTGGACTGCAAGGGGAATAAACAGTTCTGTTTTGGAGAGGGCAAAACCAAGCTGCTCTTTGGAGGCAAGGATTTTGAAGGTCTATCTCACATTCTTTGGGCACCTGTCCATGAAGGACCAGTCTTTGGAGAAGGACATCATGCTTCAAAGTGTGGAGGAACAGCACAGCCAAGGAAGACACTGAATGAAATGGATTGCCACAATAACTAGGGCAATGAGATTAGGTATGTAAGAGTCAGTGAGACTGGCTCAGGATTGGGCAGGGTTCAGAGTTATTATACATAGGGTCACTGTGAGTCATGGGCAACTCGATGGCACATAACAAAAACAATAATAACATTTATATAAAAGCCTAGAAAATAGCAAAGCAGGCCTTGTCTAATATCATAAAATTGTGTGGTTTGTGCTGCTGATAGGAAGTAATAATAAATAAAAACATTATCCAGCCGTCACTGGGTCCAGATTTATGATGCTGCTGTGACTGTGTAATTCATCCTGACAGCTGGTAGGAGGCAGAGAGATGGGGCGTTGGAAGTCCTGAGTTACCGAGTAAGACACGGGAACTGCTCTCTCATTTTCTTTTTGTTCTTTTTCCCTCTAGGGGTACACATAGAAATGCATCATACTGTTAAGTGTGTGTATGTTTCTACCAAGCCCTGTAAGAACAGTAAAAGGATAAACATTAGAACACTAGCAACATATGTGACAAAAAATAAAAAAGAAAAAAAATGAAAATAAGTATGGTGGTAAAAAAATTAATAAAATAAAAGATAATATAAAAAAGGGGCTCACATTCTCCATGATACAGTTACTATAAATTATAAGGAAAAGATAACTCTATAGGAAGATATTAAAGTTGTGTGGTTTGTGCAACAAATTTATAGAAGTGAACATAGCTCAAGATTATATTTAAGTCATTGACGTCAGTAGTTTTTTGAAAACTGGTAACAGAATCACTCCTATTGTGTTAATTCTGACTATTAGTGATATGGCAGGACTGAGTAGAGCTGCTTCGGAGTTTTCAGGACTACATCTCGGAATTTAACAGGAGCAGACTGCCTTGTCATTTTCCTGAAGAGTGGCTAGAGGGACTGAACCACCAGCCTTTTGGTTTGTAGATCAGTACTTAACCCACTACAGCAGCGTTTCCCTGCAGGAGTAGTGACCCACTTTCTGATGAATTGCTGTTGACTTCTGGGGCTCCGCCTATGGATTTCTGAGGCTGTAGGTTTTTATGGGAGGGGACTGCCCATCTTTCTCCTGAGGAGCAGCTGAATCCAAACTGCTGAGGTTTTGGTTAGCTTGATCTAAAGCGCTGCACCACCAGAGCTCCTTTCAATAATAGTTAGGAGAGATGTAAATTAAGGCGATATCCATCAGATTGGCAAAAATGGCAAAAACCCCCTACTACAGTTGTTGAGGTTGTTGTCGTGTACCATCCAGTCAGATCTGATTGATGGCTTGCCCACCAGCAAGTTTTCAGAGGCAGTAAATCCCACGGGAGGAGACTGTGTCTCCTTCTCCCACGGAGCAGCTGGTCTATTGGAACTGCTTGCCTTTGGGATTGCAGCGCAGCTCCTCCCCACGTGGTCACCAGAGCTCCCTTAAGAAATAGGCACTAGGGAGCTCTGGTGGCTTAGTGGTAAGGAATTGTCTTGCTAATGCAAAGGTACACGGTTTAAATGCATCAGCTCCTCTGTAGGAAAAAGATGGGCAATTGTGTGATTTACAGTCTAAGAAAACCCGCTGGAGAGGTTTAGTTACAGGTTAGTTGTGACTTCATCTTACACAGCAACAGTAACATCCTTTGCTGATAGGTATGTGAATTGGTAACACTCTTTCAGAATACAACCTGGCTGTTTACACTAGTTGGAAAAGACGACTTTGTTTTATTTTTCAGATTTGTGTATATAAAAGTAAGATAGTCAAAATTATAAAACCAAAGGTTGGAAACCTCTGTCACCATTTGTGGCCAAGTCAGCTCTCACTCCTGGAGATGCCATCTATACGAGATGGAATGAAGAATTCCAGTGTCTGATGTTGGCAGTAGATGGCCAAGCCTTTCTCCTAAGGTATCTCTCTGTGGCTTACCACTTAGCCTCCGGTTAGCACCTAAATATGTTACTCTGCATCACCCATGGAGTCTGGAAATGCTTGGACATCCACTGGTGGAAATCCTTTAATAAAGTGTGGTGGCTGTGGAGTTGTATCTAGTATAACTGTTGAGAAATCTTTTAAATCAGCATTTTCTGACTAAGAGATATGTCCATTATGTGGAAGGTGAAGAAGTAATTTGTAGAGTGGTGGCTATGAGATCTCAAGCTATAGGAAAACACACACACACACACACACACATACATACATACATACATACATACATACATATATACCTATACACCTATACATACATATATACCTATACACCTATACATACATACATATACACACACACATGTTGTTGTTATGTGCCGTTGAGTCACTTGCGACTCATAGCAACCCTATGTACAACAGCTTCCAAACACTTCTCTGTCATGTGCCAATCTCATGGTCTCCGACACACTCATCCTGATTAGCCCAGTCACCGAATCAATCCACCTCCCAGAGGGCCTTCCTCTCCTGTGCCTACCCTCCACCCTCCCAAGCATGATGTCCTTCTCCAAG
>NW_006399810.1:12528355-12530778 GCF_000299155.1 Elephantulus edwardii | reverse complement strand
ACACACACACACACACACACACACGTTTTTCTTGGCATGATCTCCACTTCTCAGGAGCCTTGCCCCGTCAGATGGTGCCCCTGACTGGCACAAATGGTTATGCTGTTCTACTAACTTCAAGGTTAGTGGTTCGAATCTACCCAATACCTTGGATGAAAGGTCTGGGGATCTTGCTTCTGTTAAGATCACAGCCAAGGAGCTCTACATAGAGTATAGCTATCCTCTGTAACACATGGGGTTATTCTGAGTCAGAATCACTCTGCTTTGGCACCATTTTGTTTTGTTTTTAAAAGTCCTGCCAGAGGGCACAGGCCTGTCTAAAGCATCGATGTCAGCATCAGCACAGAGGTGTGGACAGAGGGCAGGCCAGGAAGCCTCTGTGCCTGTCAGTGCACTCAAACAGGAGGGGATGTTCAGCAAATAGGTGTTAAGGACATAAAAGCATAAACGAGAGAGGAGTACTCTCCTTTTTGAGCTAATGCTGTTTACTTAGCTATAACTCCTTCTGTCTGCTACCCCTTTCTTAACAGCATTTGACAGTAACAGAGATCCTAGTGTTTGGAAAAACTGGCCACTGTGTGCATTTACTCAGAGTTAACATCCATTAAGGTGAGGACTGTTTGCTAAACAAACCAGGCAGTGAGCCTCACCCTGCACACAGCCGTCTGCCCTGGAGCCAGCCGTTCCTGTTTGCTGCAGTGCCCTGTGCCAAGGTGGCAGGACCAGGGAGGCATGTGAGGATGGGGCTGACGGGGATGGCTGACCTCATGGATATTCATGGTCACCTCCTCATCCTGTGAAGCCACAAGGACTCTGTCCCAGCTGCTGTCCCGCTCCAGCACTGCTTTCCCAGCCCATGCTTTCCGGAGCAGCTCCGTTGTGTGAGAAAACCACAAAATCACATAGCATCTTTATATATCTCTAAACAGCTCTACACAACAATTGTTATCCTGCTGCTTCTCTTCCTGTGAAAAATAGACCCAGACAAGCAAAGTGAACAGATTTGAGAGCCCAACTGGAAAAACATTCGTTGCCATCAGATCAGAATGGTAGTTGACCCATCTGTGAGTGGAGGCTATGAATTGCTTGGGAAGAGACTGCTCATCTTTGTTCTTGGAGCCACTGGTGGATTTGAACCACCAGAGAGGCTTCTCCTTTGGCTCCGCTGTACATCTCACTATGGATTACACCACCGTACTTCCTTATTGTGAGCCCAGAGTCCCAAGAATTTGATTCCAGTTAATTAACTGTAAGGCAAATGCATTTTAAAAAAAATTCTATTGTTTACCTACACTATATGCAATATGCAATGGGGAAGACAAACCCTCAGGTATAAAAAGGTATTGCCAAAATGCTGACCCACAAATCAAAAGGCAGCCCACTGCTCGTGAGTTGATTCTGACTCATAGTGACCCTGTTGTTGATTACCTTCGAGTTGAGCATGACTCATAGTGATCCTATGAACAGAAGGCTTGATGCTCCTCTACTATCAACATTTTTCAAAGTTCATAGAGTTCTGGAGGCATATTATTTAGGAAGTGACCCTGTGGTACATAGGAAAGCTGCCCATGGGCTTTCCCACATGCCATGTGGTTGTTTACCATTGAGTTGGAACCGACCTAAAGCTGTCCCTCCAGAGGGTTTTCAGAGGCACTAAATCTCACTGGAGGAAACTGCCCCTGCTCCTCCCACTGAGCACCTGGTGGATTTGAACATCGTGCCTTTGGGATTGCATCACAGCTTCTCACCATTAAGCTGCCAGAACTCACTAATATACCAAGATTACCAAAACCCCCACCAAAAACCAAAATGAGCCCCATAACCCAAACACATCTTCTTGGAGGATGTACAATCAGGGGGCTCCTTAGAGGCAAGGATGGTGAGATGTAGTCTCATGTGCTCTGGGCATGCTGCTAGGAGGTGCTAGCCTTTGGAAGAAGGCTCCATGCTAGGAAAAGGAGATCAGTCAAAGAGGGGAAGACAGTGAGAGGGGTTGACACAGTGGCAGCAGCATGGTTTTGAACAGGGCGGAGATGGCGAGGAGGGCACAGTGGGGATGACGCAAGGTTCTGACCTGTTGTTGATAAGGTTGCTGTGAGTCACAGGCCACCCCATGGCACCTAACAACTGCAGCAATAAGATCTTCATGCCTCTAATGGAAAAAGTAAGTTTAAAACTGAGGACGACAGTCTTGTAGAGAAGCTCAAGCTAGGCAACTTGAGTTTTAGTGTCAGCTCTGCCAGAAGTCAGCTGTCATATTGCGCACATCACCTTGTGCTTAAGGTGTGTCCCTAATGAGGCTGGCATTGGGGTGGAGGTAAGACTGAGAAAAACTGGATGAAATATGTTTATGGCATTGAAGTCTATGGGGGAGAGAATAGTCTATAAGTATTATATTTTAGGGCATTATTTTTATCATAGGA
>NW_006399810.1:12523356-12528075 GCF_000299155.1 Elephantulus edwardii | reverse complement strand
ATTCAAGAACAGAAATCTCTTGCCACAGCTTGTGCAAAAATTCTTAAGTAGAATATTATCAACCAGTATGGTAAAATAACACACAACTTTATATACACCATTTTGCACTGAATACCATTTGCAAAGAAATGTAAAATGAATATAAGGTAGCAGTCTCCTTATTCAATATTTCTCTTTTGTTAAAGACATTTTTATTTAAGTTATTTAAAGATGAAAAAAAAAATAAACCCAGCCTCGGAGAGTGGTGGTGAGAATGAAAAACTGCTTCGTCCTTCACAGGGACTCATGTAGAAGAGACTTACAGACAGCAAATGACCTTTCTTACAACTTTAGGGCTGCATTTCCAGTTTGATTTTTTTCTTTTAAAAAATATCTTAACTTGAATGCAGGGCCAACATAAATAATTCCAGATTTGAAACTTTCCATGTGTTCAAACCAGTTGTTAGGTTGACTCAGACCTGCATGGTGACTCCCTGTGTGTTGGAGTAGAACTGTGCTTTTGGGTTTTTTAAAGTAGATTGCTAGACTGGGTGCTTCTGGGTGGAGTTGAACTTCCAACCTTTTGGTTAGCACTCTCACATTCTGCTTGCCCCACCCAGGAACTATCTCATGTGGTTCCTGCTTTGCTGGTACACACAGACCTTGGCTCTTCTCCAGGCACTCAGGTTATAAACACATTTCCTCATTTCTTTTAGGGTCAGTCCTGTAGGAGATGCTTGAGAATGCTCCACTTTTCCCCTGTTCGGCCCTCTGTTGATATCTGTACTAGGACATGGTGACCGCACTCATAAAGGCCTTCACCTCAGGGCTTTTCAGGATTGCTGCCCCTGACTCTTCTCATGGTCTTCTTTCTGATACCGTCATTATTCTCCTTTCCTTTCTAAAGAAGCTTTTTAATTCATAATGAAGGTATTTAGAATTCTACTCCTCTCTTTCCTTGTATCACTCATATTTTGCTATGCACTTAAAAAAAAACACACCGAAAACTCCTATGAGCAGCTCTGGTGGCTTGGTGCATAACCAGTTGCATGACCAATCCAAAGGCACACATTTCAAATCTACCAGCTGCTTTGGGGGAGAAAGATGAACAGTCTCCTCATACAGGATTTACAGTCGCTGCAAAATCCACTGGAGAGTCAGTTATGAGTTGGTTCCACCTCAAGACTAAGAGAGAGGGATGTTCCTGGCAGGGGGCTCTGATGGCCTAGTTTGCAGAAAGGTACTCTGCTAACATAAATATTACATCTCTCTGAGAGTTCAAATCCACCAGCTACTCTGACAGAAGAGATGGGCAATCTCCTTCCATGCAGTTTACACATAAACTTGGAAACTCAGTGGGGGGGGTGGGTGGAGAAGGTGTGAGCTAGGAGTTGGTTCCAATTAGCTAGCAATGAAGCTAGCCATGAGATGAACCTTGGCCTGCTGCACCAGGAGCCATTACTAGTGCTGCAGGGAGTCATTGGAGTGTTCCAGTGAGCGGCACAGCATGGGTGTGCATGATTCCTGGAGAAAGGCAGATGTGAAAGAAGTCACAAAGGTATGAAAACCTGGGCAAATTTTAGAAATAAGAATCTTAGGCTTATAAACACACACACACACACACACACACACGCACACTCTGTTGCTATCAGGCCAATCCAAACTCATGATGACTTCATGTGTGTAGGAGTAGAACTGTACTGCGTAGTGTTTCAAGTATATGTCTGAAGCAGATCACCAAGATGCCTTTGGGTGGGTCTGAATTGCTAACCTTAGTAGCTGGTGACTTAACAGTCACACCACAGAGCACCACCACAGTATGCTTCTCCTCAGAGAAATGGTGCTTAACTCTTAATGGTTCTCTAAAGAAGCTCTTCAGTGCTATGAAGGTCTTTAAGATTCTGTCCCTTGTTTTGCTTGTATCACTCGTATTTTACTCTACCTTTCTTTCCTTTTTAAAAATCCTAATCCTCAAATGTGTTCAAGTGTTCTTCTTGCATGAGAACTTCACTGAGATGATGATCCCTGAGCCAAATCTTGGAAAAATGAGTACGAGATCACCACAAAGAGGACAGTGTGAACTCCAGGCGGAGGGAATGGTGCCAGTAGTTAGGACAAGTGAGTCAGCTGTGGAGGAGGGCATGGACGGTGGCACACTGGATAGACAGCTGACTCCAGAGGTCCCTGTGTACGCTGGAGGGGTTTGCATATGATCCTGTAGATAGTGGGCCTGGGAATGGTTCAAATAGGGAGGTTACATCACCCTCCTGTCTGTGATCCTTTATCCACAAAAGGGATAATAGATTAGAAGGGTGTGAAAACAGATGCCAAAAAAGTCTAAGACACAAACCATTTTAATAATGTATGAAGATGTGGCCAAATTTTGAGTTAGGGCAGTGGCTGTGGTTTTGAAGATGAAACCAGTTAGCATTTGCCACTGAGTGAATTCAGACTCACGGGACCCCACGACTGTCACTAAAGAGTGGTGTTACATAGTGTTTTCAGTGGCTGATTTTTCAGAATTAGCTTGTTAGGCCTTTCCTCTAAGGTACCTCTGGTGGTCAAGACCCTCCAGCCTTTTGGCTAACTACTGAATGCATTAACTGTTTTCACCACCCAAGGCTTTCTCTGAAGATAAGAGGATCCCATTGAAGAATGCGAAGGTAGAATAGACGTATAGTGACTATTTGTTTTGGAGGCTGTTGAATAACATGCAAGGTCTTATATCAAATGCTATGATAGAGGAAGATATTTGTTGCTGTTGGTGTTAGGTGCTGTCAGATTGAGTACAACTCATAGTGACCCAATGAACAACGGACCTGATTCCTGGCCTATCCTGTGCTATTCTCACCATCTCTGAGACTCTAGAGCCCATTGCTTCAGTCACTGTGTCAGTCCATCTCGATGGAAGTCTTCTCTTTCGCTGACTCTCCACCCTTCCAACCATGATATCCTTTTCCAAGGAATAGCATCTCCTAGCAATATGTCCAAAGTATGAGAGACAAAGCTTTGCCATCTTCACCTCCAAGGAGCATTCCAAGTGCACCTTTTCCAAGACACCCATCAAAATACAAAATTCAGGGCAGGTATTGTTTTGGAGGAAAAACACTATCTTACCTGTTTCTGTATTTATCATAAGCATTACACATAATGGATACTCAGTAAGTTGTCATGCTTGTGTGGCACTTAGGAACTAAAGAATACAGGTATGAAATACAAACAGTGAGGATGCAAATGAGATAAGCTATAAGAGCTCCAGTGTCCTTGAGCAAATTAACTTTGTCAAGTTATATTTCCTTATCTTAAAATTTTAAGTGGATATCATATTAATTAATGTAAGTAAAATGTACTGGCACATAACAAGTATCCAGAAAGCAGTTGGCTTATTTTGAACCTTCAATGAATAAAGCTTTTCTTCTTATTGTCAAGATGGTTGGAGATCCCAAAAGGTTTATTTATTAAGTTTGGAAGGAATACACCTTCCCATTATTTCCTTCTCCTCGGTTCCCCCTCCTTCCTTCCTTTGCACCTTAAGCTTTTTTTTTTTTTTAGTCTGAAGCAAAGCACCAACACTTTTGATGACTGTGCACACATCATTCCCCCCCATTTTCATTTTCATGTTTAGCAATCAAAAACTGGGTCTGTCAACTGCTGGTTGTGATTTAGTGGATTACCCAGCATGCTGTGGCAAATTTGATAAACAGAGCTATTCTGTTTTATTGCACTGGAAAAAAATAGAATAATAAGAAGCTTTAATTTGACAACTGGGAGACTGTGAAAAAGTACAGTCAGTTTGAAAAAGAGATTAGGTAGCAGCAATAAAATCTATGCACTATGAATCATGAGCTACGCAGAGAGCGTGGGAAGGGTGATGTGATCAGGAAGGCTGAGAGCAGCGCAGCTGTGGCCTGGGTGGCTCCTTGAGTGAGGAGGACCCTGGCTTTGCTGATGGGAGGAGAGCAAGCTCCATGCTCTCTAGAGCCCTTCCAGTGCCTGAGTGTTTAGAAGAGTGTTTCAAAGAACAGTTAAAAAAGAAACGAAAAACACAAGATAGTATTTCTCTTGTGCTTCCTATTGTTCTGGTCATAAATATACTCAATCTTAAATTACTAGTCATTTAGTTCACAGTAATATTTTTTTGTTTAAAGTCAACTTTGATTGAGTTTTTAGAGTCATAGTCTCAAAGGAACTCTCATTCTTTCTTCCTTTGCTGTGGAGTCAGAACCCATAGCTGACCCTCCAGTGGGTTTCCAGGGTTGGAAATCACATAGGAGTAGAGTCTAGTCATAATTAGTTCCTCTAGATAAATTTTCATTTATTACCTTTAAAAAATATAGGATCAATGTGCTGAGCATCATGGCCTTTGAAGAACACTTTATCAGCAACATTTAAATGTCAAATATTGGGTGTAAGAGAAAGACCAAGGTGAATTAGGGGAATATACTTTCCCAACTTTATGGCTTTCTCTTTTATTATCAAACTTATTACAGAGTTTAATTTATATAAATAGTCTTTTTTATCTGTTTCTCTAGGTCATGTTACTCTAGGTGACCATTTATGTACAGTGATTATTTTTAAAAATCAACAAACAAAACAACCTAATATCATTGTTGTTAATTTCAGCTCATGTGGTCCCAGGTGTAACAGAAAAGGACAACAACCTAAATTAAAAAAACAAAACAAAAAAAGGACAGCTTCATAAAGTTTAATCTTCACCAAAGCAAGCTTTATTTTTTTTTT
>NW_006399810.1:12510755-12521936 GCF_000299155.1 Elephantulus edwardii | reverse complement strand
CAAAAATCAGTTGACCATAAATAGATGGGCTGATTTCTGGGCAAGCTTTATTTTTATAGTATATATGTATTTCTTTATTCTGTTTTAGAAATGAACGTGATAATCATTTAGTTCCCTTCTTTTGCTTCTTGAATCTGTCAAATCCTCCAAGGTTGATTCTACCTGTGCATAAAACTTGACTTTTTTTCCTGTCAATTTATAGTATATTCAATATTCTTCACCAATATTATAATTCAAAAACATAAATTCTTTTTTTTTTTGCATTTGTTATTCACTGCCCACCTTTGAAACTCACATAAAGCAATTGAAAGCATCCCATCTTTGATCAGGTAAACCTCAGTCTTCAAAGTAACATCTTTCCTTTATAACAGATTCTCCAAATACAATAAATTGTTTGACTTCTTGATTGCTGTTTCCATGTCAAGTACAATTAAATTCTCGACAATTTCACTATTTAGTCCATTTGTCATGATGTACAATGTTGAGGAATTGTGTTTCCTTTCGGATGTTCTGGTGGCCTGGTGGTAAGGAGCTGTGCTGCCAACCCAAATGCATAGAGCAAGCTTTTCCCTTCAGCTTGAGTGAGCTTGAACTGACAACTTTCATTAAATAACTGAGGACATACGGCACTTGCCCCTATTCCTGGGCAGTATCTCTTCTCATTTATCTATTGATCTCATTTCTCTATTCTCATCAGTCTCATTTTTATTTGCATGACAGTAGTCATTATTTGTAGGTGGGTGTACCACCCTCCTCATTGATATGTTGACTTTCATTTATTTCTCTTCAATCCTTCTCCAGTCACTTGGAGGCTGGTCTTCTTTGTTCATGACCTCAATTCTTTATTTTATTGTGATTTCCATGAAAGTTTACAAAGAAAATTAGCTTTTTATTCAACCATCCTTGTGCATTTTGTTTTATAACATTTACCCACCTTAATGTACGTCTGTCATCTTTCTGATTTGAAGCACCCAAGGATCCCTCTTTGCCATAGAATCAGAGCCAAACTCTGTCTTAATGACTGTTTATCACCTGGTTCCAACCTTAGAGAAGTTTATTTCTATTATTATTATTGTTATTGTTCTTCTAAATTTTAAAACATCCTCTATCAGGTCGTATTATTGTTATGTGCCATCAAGTCAGAAACAACTCATAGATAACCCTCCAGTGGTTTCCAGAGGCACTAAAGAGTGCCACTATTCTGAGATGGATTGACAGAGTAACTGGAGTAATGGGGGTAGGTGTGTTGGAGACAGTGAGAATGGCTCAGGATAGAGAAGGATTCAGAGCTGTTGTGCATAGGGTCGCTATGAATCAGACTCAACTCAACAGCACATAACAAAAATAATAATGGTGTGCACAAAGTTTTCATTGATTTTTGGTTAGTTTGTGGCCTAATAAATTAGAAGACATCTCAGAGATCAATGATTGCAGCCTGTGTGATAGCAGATCTGTTGTTGTTGTTGTTGATATAACCTTGTGGACCTTGCAGCAGGTTTTCAGAGGCTGTAAATCACATGGGAGGGGCTTGCTTTTCTTTCTCCTGTGGAACAGTGGTTGGATTTGAACTTTATAGCTTTGGGTTGGAAGTAAAACTTTTTTTTTTAAGCAGTGCAACTCTTACTCACTAGGCCACCACAGTTCCCCATTTCTTTCCTAGTGAGATATTTATTTTACCATTCCAGCAACATTCAATGGTTGCAACACCTTCTGTTAGTTTACTATCAAGCCAGTTGCTACTCATGGTAACCCCATGTACAATAGAAGGAAATACTGCCCTGATTTATGCTAGCTATGTGATTTCTGCTATGTGTGCATCTGGTGTTATGGCTATTAAAACAATATTTATTTATTGAAGGTTTCTCTTACTTTTGCTAACTTTATATTTAACCAAACATGATGTTCTTTTCTAGCTATTCTTTTTTCCTAATGACATGTCCAAATGAAGTATAATGAGGTCTCACCAACCTGGCCTCTGAGGAGCATTCTTGTATTTCTCCCCAGGTTTACTCTGACCTCTCTCCACTCATTTCTGTTGACTCAGAACCGACTCGTAGCTTATCTGCCAGTGGGCTTTGGGAGGCTGCAAATTGCATGGGAGGAGATTTCCCATCTTCTTCGCTTGGCATTGCTGGTGGACTACAACTGTCAGAGAGGTGCTACTTTTGGCTTAGCAGCCTGCATCACTAAATTCCCCTGTTTTAACATGGGTTTAATTAACTCAGAGTTGTTTGAGTATCTTCAAGAATGTGCCACTGGGCCTGTGAGAAGGTTGCTGGATTCATTCGCCCTTTGCTGTTTGCCTCATCTACTCATCTTTTTTCCTTCAGACATTTGCGACCCTTGCTGCACTCTGCTCTTTCTGGCTCTTACCCTGTATCCTGTTAGCCTGCCTGAACACTTTTGAATTTTTAGTGCCTTCCTTTTGTTGGCAAAGTATGAATTCAAATAGATGGAATGCAGGGGACTCAGTGAGTGTATTTACACTCTGCCTGTTGGGTGGTGGGGTATCAATGGAGGAGAAGAATAACTTAGTCATTGGCATTGCTTTTCCCAGAAATCTGTTATTTGCATGGAAGCCCTAATTACCTCCTTTGGCCATATTCTGAAGCTGGTATTAGCATTAATACTGGTTTGGATTGTCAAAGGATAAGAAAATGGCAGAGAACAAGAACCTAGAGCCTTGTGTCATAGTGAATATGTGTGTGGGGTGGGGGGGCAGTGTGACCTGTATGTACAAGGGACACTATGATATGGGGAGCTCAAGGAGCATTCCGGTGCATCATTTGATAGTTTCAGTTCTTGCCGGCTGCAGAATCAGTTTAGAGTGTTGTAGGCAACTCTTCCTCATTCCATATTCTTGCTTTGGATTATTATTTTTTTCAAAATGGAATTCTAACAAGTAGAGGTGAAATAAGAGAAAGTGGGGCTACTCTTACTCATTCAAGTTTATGTCTGATCTCACTTTACATTCAGGATTCAAAGATGAGTCTGTTTAAAACTTGGGTCTGTAACACAGCTACATCTGGATCTACCTCTAGATTCATGTGCGCCAGTCCTTGGAAAAGACCATAAAGCTGGGAAAGGTAGAGCGTCAACAGGAGAGAGGAGGACCCTCAGTGGGATGGTGGACACAGTGACTGCAGTAATACGCTAGAAGGTGCTGGAGAGCGTGAGGATGGGCAGGACAGGCAAGGTTCTGATCGTGGTTCACAGGGCTGCTATGAGCTGTAGGTGACTCAAGGGAACCACACCAAATAGAACAACAGTAGATCCATGTGTCCTCAGGCAGATAAGATTGGTGAGATTTCACTGCCAGACAGTGGAATTAATTAGATCTTAGCTCTCTCTTAGGGTCTCAGATATTCTGGTCCTGGAGAAAGCCGGGACCATTTTTGTAATACGTGAGCATATCTGGGATAAAGAGAAAAAAATAGCAAGTTACTCAAGAATGCGAGCTGTTAATTAACAGGTTATGCCCTTTTTTGAAATCTCTGTTGGGACACATAGGTTTATATTTGTTTGCTGTTGTTGACTTGCTTTAACAGAGAATTTGGCACATCCATTTAGACCACAAGTTCCTAGCATTTCTTTATTGTTTGGAGCACAGAAAATTGGAGCCAGATGCAGAGTGTTAGGAACTACTGCACGTTAGTTAGTAATAATTTCTGATGACTTGGGGATGATTAGTGTTAGTCCCATTGCCTCCCCCACCCAGATGGGCCCCATGTGTAGGCACACCTAGAGTCTTCATAAGAAGGATCCTTGTTATGAGAGCCCCACGTTAAACTAAAGCGTATTACTAGGATTGGTAGAGGGGAGGGGCCTCACTTCACCATTTTCTAACCAGCACACAATATTTTGTTGAATTTCACAGTAACAATCCCAGGACTCTCCATTTTCAGGAAGTCTTCTTGATTGTTGGGAAGCTCTTCCTCTTTGTTGCTTGCCATCAAGTCAGAACCAACTCTTAGTTGAGGTTTTCAGAAGTAGTAATTCACAGGGGAGGAGAACACCCATCCTTCTTCTGCAGAGCAGCTGGTGGATTCAACCTGGGGGCCTTTGAGATTGCAGTGTAGCTTCTTACCACTAAGCCACTAAAGCTCTGGGGGATTCTTACCTTCTCTGCTCTTACCCTGACGCCATTCACCTGTCTGTGTTTGCTTGTTCATCTACCTGTGAGCTCCCTGAGGTCTGCAGTGATTTTTGTATTCTGGAGGTCAGCATGACACTCAACAAGTCAAGGTGAAATGAATGACCAGTCTTGGAGAAGGAAGGCCGAGATATAAATTTGTACATGGCAAAACATGTACATTTTCATTTAAATGTTGCTCTTAAAATAGATTTTTAAAAATAAATTTCATTTTTTGTTACCTAATTTTAACAGTGAGTCATTTTTTGAAACCTGGAAATACAGAATAGAGTGTGTGCTAAAAATGACTCTGAAGAGAGAGAACATCACAGAGCTTATTAACTCTTCCACTTGACACATTGTTTTCCTGTTTTAAATATTTTTTAAAATGTTATGGACACCAGTAAGCCAACAACTAATTTAATAAATAGAACATTAGAAAGACTTCTGAGTTCTTTTTTTGTATTATCTTAATAATAGAAGATGGTTCTCAAAGTCTTATGTAAAAAGGGAAATGTTATTCAGTGGAATATTTAAAGGCTTATCATGTTTTACTTAAAAATGAATTATGCAAGTAAAATATAGATACTTACTCATTAAAAAGAAGCAGTTTGGAAGTATGTAGAATAGCAAGTGAAAAAGTCTTTCTTCCATCACTCTATGAAATTGTACTCTCTTTTCTATAGCTAACAAGTATTACCAATTTGGTGTATATCCTTCCATACCTTTCCTATGTATTCAATTGTTGGTGAGTTGGAACCAACATATAGCTGACTCTCCAGCAGGTTTTCAGGGGTTGTATAAAAATGGATTAGAGGAGATTGCTCATTTTTCCTGATTTCTATGTGTGTTGATTTTGTTAAGTGGCATCAGTCAATTAGGGCTCATACTGACCCTTCAAATAACAGATCTTAATCCTGCCCTATCCCATACCATCCTAATGATCTCTGATGTGCTTGCAACCACTGTTATAATCACAGTATTTAGTAACATAGTATATAGTATTTGTCAGTATGTAGTATTTAGTAATATAGTCAGTATTTAGTATTTAGTAACATAGTATTTAGTATTTGTCAGTATTTAGTAACATAGAAATTTGTCAAACACTGCTTCATGCTATTTGGTTAATGAGAAAGATCTAATAGTTAGCATCCTAAAATGGTTGTTGGGTTTAAACCCAGCAGCAGAAGTCCTTTAGTACAAGTGTTCTAAGGAAGACAAAAAACTGACCAGGAGTCAAGCTGAAAGACATTGATTTATTGCTTTGGAAATATTTACATGCAGGATAAAAGAACAACACTGTCCAGAGGCAGCTCCCAGGCTTTGTTCTTGGGTCCACAGTAGTGCCCAGTAGGAAAAGTGGTCATAAAGGGCTGGAATATGTGCTTTCAGGCTTGGACTAGCTAGATGACAATCAATCCCAATCACATTGGGAAGAAAAGCAGCGGTGACCCCCAAGAGACTCACATCAGAGTCGTAAGAAAGGAATCACACATCTTCAGTTAGTTAATAGAAGAAAGAGATAATCATCTTTGCCCAATTCAGCTCTAACTTAGTTTGGTTCAGAATTAACTTTTTTGAGAGCATTTACAATATCATGTACAATGGTCTGACCTTTTTTTGTATCATTATTTGCCTTGAATTTTTTTTTTTTAATCTATATACTACCCCCCGGCTCTTGTAGGCAGTAGTATGTCTTGTCTTTAGTTGTTGTCATGTCGCTTCTGGCTCATGATGACCCAGTGATCATCAGAGTTGTTATTGTTGCTTTTGTGTGTAACTCTCTCATAGCCGGCAGTCTAGCAGGTTTTCTGAGGCAGTTAATGACAAGGTAGGAGATTGCCCATCCTTCTGCCACGGAGCAGCAGATGGATTAGAACAGCATGCCTTTGGGATTGCAGTGCAGCTTCTTACCACCAGGCTCCCAGAGCTCCTTTATCAGAGTAGAGATAGTCCTCTGCTATTGGAGTAGAGCTGTGTGTCATATGGTTCTGAGCAGCTTGTTTTTCAGAAGTAGATTGCCAGACTTTTCTTCCAAGATACCTCTGGGTTCCTCCAGCCTTCTGGTCAGCAGCCCAGCTCATGAACAGTGCACTGCCCAGGGTCTTGTTATATCCCATCCCTTCTTATTCATGGAGAAACAGCCAGGTGTTCTTCACAGGCCCCCAGCTGCCAGGAAATACATGCACTATATTCCGTCAGTGAGACAAGCAAGTCTTCTCCCACTCCAAAATTTCAATTAATAAAACCTAAAAGGGAATGGGAATTAATTACTGTATTAAACCATGTGAAGCAAAGTTTAATTTGTCATATTAACAGGAAAAGAAATATAATTTCATGTATTTCCACTAATGACTTGAGATGAGTTAAGTTTGATTCAGCTCAGTTTGAATCCTAGAGACACATACAGAGACGCACACACATACATTTAGAACATGTACATGAGTAGAAACAAAATGGGCTCTGAAGCTTCCGTTTGCTCCTGGTTGTTCATAAAGGCTTTACCTTTATCAGGAGGTTTGCTGAGATGAAAGAGAGGCCCTAGGAACAAAGCAGATTCCTATTCACTTCTCTTAATTATAGTTAAGAGCATTATAACTCAGGAAGTTTGCATTTTAGATGAACGTATTTTGCATGTCTTCCCAGCCTGTCCTGATGCTTGTCAGTTATTATTAAGCCCCAGAGAATCTGGCTGACTCACTCCATCAGGAGCGATTCTTTTCAGCATGCCATGTAAGCTGGAGCCTGCGAGCGGTCAGCTCCCGAGACAGAGCCCCTCAGCATGGCCTCTGTCCTGCAACACACCTCACCTGCCCTTCTATCCCATCTTGGGGGAGCTTCTGTGCTCTGAATTGTTACAGAGACACTTTGCACAGTCTGGGTTTGTAGTTATTAGTGGGTCATAAAGTTCAGTTCATTGTTGCTAGCTGCATCATATTGTTACTAACATGTTACAGGGTAGAATTTTCTGTAGAGTATTCTTGGATGCAATCTTTATGGACCTTCTGTGGCGCTACTGTGTGTGTTCAAACCTCTCACCTTTAGATTATCAGTGGAGCACACAAGGCTCTGTCTTCATGGCAAATGGGACATTTAATTGGCACCCTGTGCCATATCAGAATTAATGTGATCCTAACTTTGTCATCTTTGGTGTAATTTTATTGCAAAAATGACAAATCAAAGAGTTTTATTGCTCTTAACAGAAGAATACAAATTCTGATGAGAAAAAGGTGGAACTTCTGGAGCTCAGATGTGGTGTCCTGGAATTTGTGGTCCTTCATGCTATGTGAACATTAATTAAGTGCATTCTGGAACGTTACGCACTGCACAGTGTAGTTTTAAGTATTCTCACTTTCATTCTTCCCCCATTAGCCTGTCTTGATGGCCTTTGCTTACATCATATTGAAATTCCCACTAATAAGAACATTAACAGCTGAGATGGTCTCCCAGTAGGTGTATTGGCCTTAAAATTAATATTAGAACAGTCTCTGACCACGTAGATAGAAAGTGAGCTTTTCTAGGAATCAGAAGAATTAACATGTTGTTGTTGTTATGTGCTATCGAGTCGCCTGTGACCCATAGCCACCCTATGTACAACAGGCCTAAACCCTGCTCTATCCTGTTCCAATCTTACTGTTTTCTGACACATCTACCCCCATTACCCCAGTCACTGAATCAATCCATCTCATCAAGGGTCTTCCTCTCCTGCTCTGTACCTCCACCCTTCCAAATATGATGTCTACTTCCAAGGACTGGTCCCTCCTCACAACAAGTCCAAAGTATGTAAGATAAAGCTTCAGAATCCTTGCCTCCAAGGAACAGACTGGTTTCACTTTTTCATTCTCTTAGCAGTCCATGGTATATTCAATACTCTTCTCCAGCACCAAAGCTCAAAGGCATCAATTCTCCTATCATCCCTAGTCACTGTCCAGCTTTCTGATGCATAGCAAGTGATTGCAAAGACCATGGCCTGTATCAGGCACACCTTAATCTCCAGACTGACATCATTGCTCTTTAGTACTTTGGAGAGGTCTCTGACAGTAGACTTTCCCAACACAATATGTCTTCTAATATTCTAACAGTTGGTGCCAAAAGTGTTGATTGTGGAGCCAAGCAAACTAAAGCTATTTTAAATCTCATTCACCTCACTATCCATCACAGTGCTGCCAATTGGGCCAGTGGTGATAATCTTTGTTTTCTTGATATCGAGCTTCAATCCATATTGAAGGCTGCAGCCCTTGAGTTTCTGCACCAAGCACTTCAGATCCTCCTCAATTTCAGTAAGCAGGGTTGTGTCATCTGTATAACACAGATTGTTGATGAGTTTTTATCCAGTCCTGATGCCACATTTCTCCTCATAGATCCCAGCCTCCCAGATAATCTGTTCTGCATATATAGAGAAAAAGTATGGAGATAGGACACATCCCTGACATACACCCTTCCCTATTTTGAACCAAGCAGTGTTCCCTTTCTCAGTTCTGACAACTGCTTCCTGGTCCAAGTATAGGTTTCGCATAAGCACGGTCAAGTGTTCTGGGATTCCCGTTCTTCTCAAATTCAGCCACAGTTTGTTGTGGTCCACACAATCAAATACGTTTTTATAGTCAATGAAACACAGACATTTCTCTGGTACTCCCTGCTTTCAGCCAAGATCCATCTGACATTAGCTACAATATTTCTAGTACCACTACCCCTTCTAAGCCCTGCCAACACTTCTGGAAGTTGTCTAGTTATGTGCTGTTGCAGTCGTTTTTGGATAATCTTCAGCAGAATCTTGCTTGCATGTGATATTAATGATATTGTTCTATAATTTCCGCACTCTGTTTGGTCACCTTTTTTTGGAATGGGAACACATGTAGATCTCTTCCAGTCAGTTGGCCAGGTGGCTGTCCTCCAGAATTCTTGACACAACTTGGTGAGCACATCTAGGGTAGCGTCTGTTTGTTGAAATATATCAGTTGGTATACCATCAATTCCTGGAGCCTTGTTTTTTTTTGTAAATTCTTTCAGAGCAACATAGTTGAGGCATATCCTAAAAGCAAAATAAAAACACAAACAAAGAAAAAAAATGACAGGATAGTATAAGTACTATTTTGTAATAAATGGACTATGAGGGATTTCTGGTGGTGTAGTATCAATGAGCAGTGCTTGTAACCCAGAAGTCAGTGGTTTAAATCCACTAATGACTCAGCAGGAGAATGATGGGAAGGAAATCTTTTCCTGTGTGATTTACAGCTTCTGAAAACAGACTAAAGGGCCAGCTCTGAGTTGGTTTCCACTCAATGGCATGTAACAACACCAACAATGCATAGATTGGGAAAGGCTAATTGGCTATAGGAGAAAGGAAACGTGTATGTGAAAAAGAAGGTTCTGCTGCAAATGACTTGGAAGAGAAGCAGACCTGCTTGTGGATAATTTTTTCAAGTGTCCTTCTGTACTATTAATTAGAAGCTGAAGTACATAAATCTTTTTGGTTCTATTTAAGGTTGTATTCTATTTTGATTTTTATGGTTACTCCTAGAAAACTGAATTAAGGAGCCTAGAAAATGGAATAAGACTCAAAGGGCAGTGCTGGAAACTCAGCACCTTGCACAAAAAGGATTTGTTAAGCAAGAAATTAACATTAGCTCTATAGGAAGACTGTCTGGTCCATAAAACACTGCTCCTTAGTGGGTGTCCTAGACTGTCGTTTGGGTCCCTGTTGGTACACTGTCCTGAGCCCCTTCCCAGCCTCACTGAATTATGTGGTTGTCAGGAACGTGGAGAGGCAGGGCAGAGACTGCGTTTCATTAGATCCCCCTGATGGATCCTCTGTACCTTAAAGTGAAGTACTCCCATGAATGCAGTCCTGGGATCTTTATGAATACCTGGGTCACATGGGCCTATGTGCAACCTTGCTACCAGGAACTGAGCTGAAGCAGTGTGTAATCTTCACCTCTCTATTCCTGAAGAATTCAGAGGTTGTTGTATTTGTTGTTTGGTGCCCTTGAGCTGCCCATGGCTTACAGTAACCTTATAAACACAGATGGGAGCCTTGCCCTGCCCTACGCCACTGTCACACAGGGAAGGCCTCTTTAATTCCCTATTTCCTGCACACCATCATTATTCTTTTTTTAATGCCTTCAGTGATCCATGCTGTTCATAGGATGTAGTTGAAATCATTCCACTTGGTTACTTTCTGTCTAGTTCTAGCCCATGCTCCTACAGAAATCCCTTTCTCCAGCCAATCAGTTGCATTTTTAGTTTTCTAAAGCCCCAAACCAGCTTCTGTTCTATGGATTTTGACTTCTAATGAGACCCTGAGTGTCAGGGTGGAACTGTTGCACCACAGAGGTTTTAGTAGCTGACTTTTTTGAAGTGAATTACTGTGGTGCCATGGGTTTGTTGTCCAAAATGACTTTCCTTGCCTTCAGCTTTGACTTTCACCACATGACAGGGCTGAGACTTGAAATAGGGTGTCCATAAAGCAATCATTATGGGATTTGTCAATTTCTCCCATACTACCAAGTTTAAATTAAGAAAGTTTAGCTGCAAATATGAGAATCTCACCAGCAAGGAAGCAGCAGCAGAGAATCCAACCACATCCTTCAGGGCCAGAGATTCCTGTGCTAATCAGACTGGCACCTACACAAGAGGAGCCCAAGCCTCAACAGAGAACCAGAGACTGAGGCAACACAGAGGTGGGTTGGAAGAGGCCTTTGCCTAAGCTTGCTGGAGGACTGAGTGAAGGAGGCGTAGCCAGCAGCACTAAAGGAACACTGACCATGATGCTGAAGGTGAAAGGGCCTGCAAACACACCAAGAAGCTGTCTGAACCGAGAATTGTATCCTGTTAGCAACTTAAATTGTAACTCATTATCTTCTAGAATAAATCCCATAGAGTTGAACATTATAAGTTCTGTGAGGTCTGTGTAGCCATTGCAAAGCATTTCAGGCCTAGTAGTAGAACAGTCTTCTTGACATTGAGCCTCAATCCATATTGGAGGCTGCAGTCTTTGACCGTCTGCAGCAGGTGCTTCAGGTCCTCCTCAGTTTCAGTAAGCAGGGTTG
>NW_006399810.1:12468510-12509726 GCF_000299155.1 Elephantulus edwardii | reverse complement strand
TCTATTAATTGGATTGATTCAGTGACTGGGGTAATTGGGATGGGAGTGTCAGAGACAGTGCAATTGGCACAGGACAGAGCAGAGTTTAGGGTTGTTGTACATAGGGTCGCTATGAGTTGCAAGCGACTCGACGGCACATAACAACAACAACACTTGAACAGTATGATTGTGTTGGAATCAGTAAAATTAGATGTGGAGCATAGGGGCATGTCTGACTTTATTAGTATTGTTCTGTGAATGCTGTTGATGTGGACTGTTTGTTGCTCCTTGTGGAGTTACTATTGCTTTGTGCCATCTAATCTGAACCGACTCATAGTTGACCCACTAGTGGGTTTTCAGACGCAATAAATTTGCACAGGAGGAGATTGCTCTTCTTTCTTCCATGAAGCATCTGGTAGATTTGAACTGGAAGCCTTTGGATTGTAGTGCAACTCTTTTCCTTCTAAGCCACCAGAGGTCCCTGTGGAGTTAACAGAGGTCTGTATTGGCCATTCCCATGCCACCTATATTTGTTGTACAATCATTAGGCCATTCTTCTGAGGCACCCGTGGGTAGACTTAAACCGCTGACCTTTTGGTTAGCAGACACGTGTATTAATCATTGCACCACTTGAAAGCCATAAGCAGTTTTAATTTCATAACTTTCTTTATGATGCAAACAAGAACTTCTTTTTAATGAACCATCCTGTTTGTTAGCTAGATTGCTGACTTTTTGAGAACAGGGTGCCCTATCGTGATGACTTGCACACTTGTGTACAATCTATAAACATATATTAAGAGTCTCTTCATTTTATCCTCACTTTCTTCATTTATTTACCCATTTATCAAGTTAAATCATCCACATCTTCAATTTTGAAAATGTGATAGAATAATGAATTGCTTGGCAGATGAATTCATTTGCATGGATTTTCTGGGCACATCCAAAATCAGAATAATTGCATTTCTCCTGGGGAAAAGTTAACTATATGTGCAAATCAGAGATAGTGTTTTCTCAACGGTCTAGGACCCTAGATTTTCTCACTTTTGAATCTAATGGCTTCATCAGCTTTTTTGATGAATGAGCATATTCTAAACAGGGAGTCCTGGGGGTGTGCGTTATGCTTCTTCAGCTGCAGTTTAGAGTTTGTTGTGATTAATGGCCACGTCTAAGTGGGTGACACTATTGGGCTTGGTGTTAGGCAGGGTAGATCCATGTGTGGGGTCAGCGTGTCTAGTCAGAAAGAGACCAGCCTGCCCTTCCTTTTCTTGCTCATTGCTTTATTTGTGGACTGAGTCCAATCTAATTTGCTTATAGCCTCTTTGTGTGTTTTGTTTTGTTTTAGTCTTCTAATTGATGCCTGCTTAGGAATGGACCAAGGTAGATGAAAATGGATATTTTTAATTAGTATCAAGGGTCTGGATGAAATAATGAAATAAATTATTTTATTTTTTACCGTTAAGTGTTAATTCATAATTAGAAGCTTGTAGATCTTGGGGGGGGAACTCCACAAAAAACAAACAAAAACCAAACCACAAACCAATCTGAGGTTTTTCTGGAGTGCTTCCCACCCTTTACCCTTCAAATACTTAGGACTTTTAATAAGAAAAGAAAAAGACAAACTCCCTAAACTTACGGCCAACCTGCTTTTTATTGAAATTATTGCTTTAAAGGATCCACCTTCCCCAGCCCTCAATAGGTTATCGCTGACATCTGGCTAGCTGGAACTGTCTGGGTTCTCTCTTTGAAGCCAGTGTTTGAGATTTAATTCACTCATTTCACACCACCTTATATTTTCTGAGCCTCTAACTGTGTTCTTTGTAGGAAATGAGTGTTGGGAGAAACACATCTTTGCCATTTATGAAGCATGAGAGTCAGGGATCCTTATTTCCAGTTGTCATGGTGATTATGAATAAATTATGAATGAGGGCGAGGGCAGCCATGCACAGGAAAGTTTCTAGCCGGCAGCCGTCTCATTGTCTGTACCAGCCACGGGCATGAATAAGGATGATCTTCTCCTGCATGTGTTTGTGTCTCTCTGCTGTGGCTTTGCTCTGCTCTTGTGTTTGCTGGGACTCACTCGGTTCCTTGGTCTGTGCACAGTCCCTGGCCCAGTCCCTGACAATTCTCATTAATCAGCTTTGTCTAATCGTGGAAGGGAACTGGGCTTGTGGCAGGAATGACTTCTACAGTTAGACATTTAAAAAATATTGTCATCGTGCCTCCTTTTTCCTTAGTGTAGCTCTACGTTGCTATGAACCTAGAGAAAAATCGGCTCCACCCTGATTTACCAGAGCTTTTTAAATGAGTCATAATTTTACCAAAAGGATTAGAGGATTCTAGAGATTGTTATGGGAATCATGAAACCATTAGTGTTTGTAGTCATCACTAATACTGTGAATGAATTATGTATATCAGTATCATTTTGAAGAATAGAAAACAAATCCAAGCCAAAAAAGACCTTACTATTAAGGTAAAAAGGAGTGCTTGTGGCTTAGTGGTTAGGATTTGTGCCACTAGCCCAAAGGCATGCAGTTCAAAGGATGGGGAATCTCCTGAGCAGTTGCATCTAGAGTGATTTAAAGAGGGATTTAAAGCCTGCTACAATGGAGCTCTGGTGGCCTAGTGGTGAGAAGCTACACTGCAATCCTGAAGGCACATGGTTTGAAGCCACCAGCTGCTCCGCAGGAAAAAGATAGGCAGTCTCCTCCCATGTGATTAACTGTCTCTGAAAACCTGCCAGAGGGTCATCTCTGGGTTGGTTCCAACTCTATGGTACACAACCACAACAACAATAACAATATAGGGTCAAATATGGGTAGGTTACAAATTCAAGATACTTAACAACAGTTGAGGTAAAAGAATAAAATAAAGGCCGTTGAAAATGAGGAAAACCTTCAATAAGAACGAATGTCCTAACAGCAGCCACAGTGGGTTTTGTAGCACTGATGGTACAGATGAGATAGGACCAGGCATAGGATGGAATGCTGTGGGTCACAACTGACTCCATGACATGCAACAACAAACTTGGGCTCCCAAGAGAATATTTTAAGAGACTTTTATAATTTTTTTAATTTTAAATTTATTTTAATGAAAGTTTACAAAGACTTTGGATTTCCATTCATTCATTGTTACACTTTTCTCCCTGCCCACACCTCCAATTCATTTTTCTTTTTGAAAAATAGAAGAAAAAAAACTCTTTCATTGTTATTCAATCCCTCCCCCGAAGTCCGCTCCACTGTGCTGCCTTCTTTCTGGACTCTTGTCATAACGATAGTATCTAATCATATATCCCTTTTAAACAGCTACCATTTGATCCTCCAGTTCTACTACTGCGAATATTTTAAGAGATTTTTTAGGGCAACTGATATCTGCATTGGACCTAATTTCAGGGGTTTGACAGCGTTGTTGGCAAATATTTATTAATCTCTGAGAGGAGCAGGAAGAAGCCCTGGTCCATTCTGTTTGCTGGTGTCAGTGCTTCCACCACAGCTGCTTTTAAGCTCCTTGTATGACATTAGGGACCGTCGAGTTGGGAAGATGTATTCTGTAAGCTCTTATAAGCAACTCTGCCGCTCCACGGGGCTGGGTCCTCTGTATTTCAGATGTCCACCCACACTGGCACATTTATCTTTAATGATCTTTAATGTACAAGTTCCTTAGAAGTGGAGTCCAGGTGTGGCAAGGCAGTCGGAGGGGTCTGTGACACAAGTGTGGGAGCACACTGGACCCCAGAGTCACTCTTGCCTGTGTTATGATCCAACCAATAGGCCATGTCACAGCTTTGATTTCTATGAGAAAAGCCTAGTTTGGGGTTACTTTGGAACCTACCCTACATTGTTTCTAGGCCTATTTTATTCTGCTGTCTGTCCGACAGAGTTTATGAGATATGCCTGAGCTAGATTAATATTAAGCACAGATACTTTTGTAATACTTTCTTAGGGTTCACTAGGGAAATAGAAACAATTATACACACATTGTTCAATATATATGGCTGACTAAAAGGTCAGTATCTTAAACCTACCAGTTCCTTGGGAGATAAAACCTACAGATCTGCTTCCATAAAGATTATAGCCTAGCTATCCCTTGGAGACAGTTCTGTTCTGTCATACAGGGCCACATACATCAAAATTGACTTGATGTTATTTAACAAACAAACATACATCTATCTGAATGCCTGTCTGTCTTTCTACTGCCTACCTACTTCCTTCTTCCTAGCTATCTGTCTGTCTATCAGTCAGCTTTCTATCTCCTCCCTCTTTCCCTTCCTCCCTTCTTTCCTTCCTTCTTAAAGAGATTGGCTCACAGGATTGTTGGGGAGGACTGGCAAGTCTAAAATCTGTAGGCCAAACTGCAGGCTGCAGATTCCTGCAGGCTTGTGTCCACAGACATAGGTCAGGTGGCTGCAGAGTGAAGAGAGAGCAACTGAGCTCTGACAAAATATTGATAGTCTGGAGATAGAACATACCCCAAGAAGACTCCCCTTTCATTGGATTTATTTTATGCCATTATATTACATTATGACAAATGATTACATTATGGAATAACAATTAGACTAAACCCATTGCCACTGAGTCATTTCCATTACAGGGCAACCCCATGTGTGATGGAATAGAACAAGAATAGGGATTTTTTTTTTTTTAGAGAAAATTTTGATGGAAGCCGATTATCAGGGTTTTTTTAAATGCAGTGTCCTTGTTGGGTTTGAACTACAAACTAGTAGAGGAGGACTTACTACTTGTGCCACCCAGGGGCCATGAAACTAGACTAGATTTGGTCAATCCTCTGGGAACTAGACCCTAGGCAAGTTGACACAAAACTAACCATTACCCACACTGAAATAGCTTTCATTAACCACAGTGCCTTTGCACTCGGTTCTGTTCTTTCCACTGCCTTGTTTCATGTACTGTCTGTGTTTCTGCCACACCACAGTGAGAAAGCACAACAGGCATTTCTATCTTTTACAGATTCAGAGGTGCTCTGGTTGGATCTGATCTCTCCTATAGCTGCTCCAGAGCCTTGCCAGTCTTCTTCCAAGTGAACTCCACTTGAATTCCCAAAGTTATTGGGGGGGTGTCACCATTATCCGATTTTAGATTCTTCCTCTAGCGCTTCTACTCTGAGCCACTGAAACCTTTACTTGTCTGTTCTCTTGTGAACTCTTTGCGAGGCTGAACAGAGAGAGGAAATGGTTAGTTGTCAGCTGGATTAGCGTGCAAGTGGAGAATAATTGCATTACATGTGACATCTACAAGAACCACGCCTGGCTGGAAATATTAAGAAAACAGGCTGGGTGATATTTTGTGATTCTGACAGGTAGTGCTTTTGTCTTGAAAACAAATTTCAAGGAAGAGAACGAATTCTGAATTATACCCTCACACATACCAAATCTGAGAAATCTGGGAACCAGGATATCTATCAATTTGGGGCATGTTTTTTTGGTTGCTTTTAAGTTCAGAAATAACAGAAAGTCATCTGGAGAGGCTCGCTAGTTTAGCTTTTTTTTTTTTCTTCTTCCTTTGTATTCATTTGGCTTGAAAAAAGTTTTGTTAACGGGGTTTTAAATTGTTCTCAGAATTGGAAGAGATTCTAGAACCTGGAGGCTCTGTGTTGCTCTATGTGGGTGAGACCCTGTTGAAATCAGATTGCCAGCAAGTCTGAATGATTTTGAAGGAGGGTAAGAAGTGGCCTTGAGTTCGCTCAAACCTTGATGGCTTCTGACAGTACAGGAGTCAGGCTTTCTTTCCTCTTCTCCAAAAAGAAGATCCAACCCCCTCTTGTGTCAGCCTGTGGCATTGTCTCTCAAAATGAGAAAGGATGAGCTAGTCCTCTGCTTTTCAGTGATTAAAGAGGCTGTCGTGAGGCATGACAGAAATATAAGTCATCTCTCTGTGCATTTCTCCAGTTTTGAAAAACAAAAACCAAGTAAAACTTGGTATTTGCTTAAAAATCAGAACTTAACCTGATTCTCTGAAAGTGCTTGGAAGTAAAGAAGAGGAAGGGGAGAAACATTGTTATATGAGACAGGCTCTCACTGCTAAGTTGCTTTGTTTGTCCCTCGGGCTTGTGAGGCTGTAAGGTGTAAGGGAACCATCCAGCCTTCTCCCTCAGAGCCACCAGGAGATTTGAACTGTTAGAGACATGGTCATTTGGTTTGCAGCACAGTACCTTATGGACTACGCCACCAGAGCTCCTGAAACAGAAAGGGCCCTTAAATATTAGCAATTTGGCAGGACAAAGCATGTCTCTCCCCTATACACACCTTGTGGTTCTTAATGAATAGAAATCAGTTTATCCATAAACCAGGAAAATATAGCCAAACCCTATTGGTCAGCCAAGCAGAATGTATCTCATTTTTCCCAGCTGTATTTCATTCTATTATTTGTACATTTTCTTAAAACCTATGCCCAAATTTAATCCTTCCACTTCTATCAGAACTCTTTTCCTCTGTTTATGATATTCCAGCATACCCATGTAAAAGTCATATTTTTGTTTTGTACCATCAAGTCAAAACTGACTCATAGAGGAACCTCTGGTGGTTCTTCTTGTTATTGTATGCCTTCAAGTCAGAACCAACCCATAACTGACCATCTAGAGGGGTTTTCAGAGGCAGTTAATCACACAGGAGGAGATTGCCCATCCTTCTCCTATGGAGCAGTTGGCATATTCGAACCGCATACCTTTGGGATTATAGCACAGCTTCTTAACACTAGGCCACCAGAGCTCCCTAGTAGTTTTTAGTAGCTATAAATTGCACAGCATGTGATTATCCATCTTTCTTCCTCAGAGCAGCTTTAGGATTCAAACCATTTCCTTTGGGTTGGCAATACAACTCCTTATCCGCTAGTCTTCCAGAGCTCCCTAATAGTGATGGTGGGGCTGGGGGGGGATCCCATCTCCCAGTTAATTTTGTTTTCCTTTGGCCAGATTTTCTCATTTACATGTTGTTGTTGTTAGGTGCTGTCGAGTTGAGTATGACACATAGCGACCCTAGGAACAAAAAATCTGAACCCTATTCTATCCTGTGCCATCCTCACACTTCCTGACACACGAGAGCCCATTGCAGCAGTCACTATGTCAGTTCACCTGGGTGAGGGTCTTCCTTTCCTTCCCAGTATAATGTCCTCCTTCAACGAATAGCCCCTCCTGGCATCAGGCCCAAAGTATGTGAGGTGAAGCCTTATCATTCTTGCCTCCAAAGAGCTCCTCTGCTTCACCCTCTCGAAGACATATCTGTTTGTTCTCTTGGCTGTCCATGGGATGTTCAATGCTCCTCTCAAACACCACAGCTCAAAGGTATCAATTCTTCTTCTGTCATCCTTATTCATTGTCCAGCTCTCAGATGCACATCAAGTAATTGGAAAGACTATGGCCTTAATCAGATGCACCTTAGTCCTAAAATTGACATGGTAGTCATTTACTACATGATACTAAATAGCATTTACTAAATTCTCTTTGGCAACTTGAATCATCTTTTTGGTGGTTTTTCTTATTTTGTGATCATGGACTAGAAATGTGCTCAGGTAGGTACAAGGGGGCTGTGGGCTAGGAGTGGATGGTAAGCATGTTGTTGTCAAGCATTTGTTTTCAAGTAGATGAAGGACATGCCCAGCTTTATTGCACTCTGACTGTATAGCCTGATGGCTGCGGGCCAATCTGTGGGTTTAAACCCTGTTCTTTACCCTTCTCTATACTCCCCAGTCAGTGCAGTGCAAAAGCACTGAACACATTGTAGGAGGGTCACAAAACTGCACCCCACACACCAGTAAAACCCTAGAAAGTTATCAGCAGAGAGTATCCTTTCTGTGCCCCAGGACTCTGAAGGAATTGCAGGTGCCAGTAGCAGCCTGTTGTTTTTTCTTTCTGACCTAATCTACTCTGGTTGCAGGAGGAAGGGGAGACAAAGGATCAACCTACTTTCTCTTCAGGGGCTGGGCAATTACCTCCCACTCACAAAGGAAATAATAAAGCATCTTTTATTTCTTCACTCCTTGAAGAGAAATGAAAACAAAACAGCTAGACCCAAACTTTCCAAAGTTTTGGATGTGCTCATTATGGATTAATGCTTTTATTTTCTTGATCTTTAAGCCTGTTGCCATTGACTCATGACATGTTTGTGCGCACACACCTTATGGTCATGATTTCTGTTCCTGAAGCCATGTGGCACAGACATACTGGACTGGAAATCATTAAAGTTAGTTTAGTTTGTTAGAGTTTGGTCTGGTGCTCCATCATCAACCATTTTCTTTAATTTAGCACTTTCCTTTATGATTTTACTACTGATTATGATTTTTTGTTAGATGCTGTTAAATTAACTATAACTCAGCAATCCTGTGAACAACATCTCTGAACCTTATCCTGGCCTGTGCCTAATGTAAACTTGAAAACAGTGACTTTGACATAGTATTTGATTAGGATGAGGGAATTAGCCCCAGGGAAAACATTGAAATGAGCTCTCCTGGACCAGTTTACTCATGGAGGACTGTCACAGTGGGCTCAGGAGTGCCAGAGTTGGTGAGGGTGGCACAGGATAGGGCAGGGTTCAGAGTCATTGCTCATATGGTTGCTGTGAGTTGTAGTCAACTCAAAGGCACCTAACAACAACAACAACAGCAACAACAACAAACTTGCTTTCTGGTACAATGGTTAAACACTAGACTGCTGACTGAAGGACTGGTAGGTTCGCGGCTCTCTAGTGGCTCTTTGAGAGTGAGACTTGGAGATCTGTTCCTGTCGTTGATGTGTATGCTTTAGATGGAATCCACTTATAGCTGACCCTCTAGTGGATTTCCAGTAGCAGCAAATTGCAAAGGAGGAGATTTTCCAGCTTTCTCCCATGGGATAGCTGTGGACTCGAACCATATACCTATGGTTTGTCAGCTAACTCCATACCACTAAGGCATTAGAGATCCACTTCTGCAAAAATTGAAAATTCACTTCCTATGAGTCAATTCAGGCCCATAGCGACTCCATAGAGTTAGCCACAGCATCAGTAATATTTTTGGCTTTCTCTTTTAAAGTCATATATCCACTCAAGGCTTCAAACTTCTCATCCAGAAAATAAGGAGCTTAGTTACATCAGTGGTTATTAGCCTTGGCTGCCCATGAGAAACACTGAATACTCATAACCATGCTTCACATAGCACAATTGAATGAAAATCTCTGGGTCCCAGGCATAAGCTCCACTTTCCATCCTATCTCCTCCCTTCCCTCCCCTCTTTCCCTTTCACTTCCATGACTCAGATGAGTCAGATTTGAGAATCAATTGGCCTCATGATCTCAAAGAAACTATCTAAGCCTAAAATTCCATGATATCTCCACTAAAGTGCTAGCTATGCATTATGCAAATGACACAGCCTTGCTTGGAGAAACTGAGGAGGACCTGAGGCATTTGCTGCAGAAGGTCAAGGACTGCAGCTTTCAATATAGACTGAAGCTCAACATCAAGAATACAAAGATTCGGGAGCTCTGGTGGCCTAGTGGCAAGGAGCCGCAACTACAATCCCAGAGGCGCATGGTTCGAATCCACCAGATGCTCTGCCGGGGAAGGAGGGACAATCTCCTCCTGCACCAGTCAGATCTGATTTGACGGTACACTCACACAAAAATAATAAAATAAAAAAAAATACAAAGATTCTTACCACTGGGCCAGTGGGAAGCATCATGATAGATGGTTAAGACACTGAGATTGTTAATAGCTTTAGCGTCTTATTTGGCTCCACAATCAACACTCTTGGCACTAACAGCTAGGAAATAAAAAGACAAATTCTATTGGGAAACTCTGCTGTCAGGGAGCTATCCAGAGTACTGAAAAACAATGATGTCAGTCTAGAAACTAAGGTGCTCTTCTTCCAAGCCATGGTCTTCACAGTTACTCGCTATAATCAGAGAGCTGGATAGTGACTAAGGATGAAAGAAGAAGGGTTGATATCTTTGGGTTGTGGTACTGGATAAGAGTATTGAACATTCCATGGGCTGCTAAGAGAACACACAGGTCTGTCCTAGAGAGGGTAAAATCAGGCTGCTCCTTGAATGCAAGGATTTTGAAGCTCTGTCTGACATGACTTGGGCATGTTGTAAGGAGGGACTAGTCATGAGAGGGACATCATGCTTGGAAGGGTGGAAGACCCTGAATGAGATGGATTGACCCAATGACTGGGGTGGTGGGGTTTGATGTGCCAGACACAATGAAGTTGGCTGAAGATAAAGCAGGGTTCAGAGATGTTGTATATAGGGTCACTATAAGTTATAGTCAACTTGATGGTACATAACAAGAACATGCTTTCTGAAACAAACCCAGAGTTTTGAGAGGGGAATTCAGCCTTCTCATTACTTCTGTGATTTGTTTGCATTCGCAAGAGTATCATTAGTATGAAAGATGTTTCTCTGTGGAAATGCAAATCAATCCAAATGGTTAATTTGTCATTTAGGAGTTTGCAAAGTCATTCAAATGCCCAGGTGTCTTAGGTAAATAACTGTAGTCTAATGGAGTGACAGTATTCTGTGTTCAGTTATTTAAGGTGAATGTCTCAGGACACATGAGAACTGTAAAAATACTACAGATTACTAATACTTGTACAGTGTTTTCTAATTTATGAAAATTTTTCATGCAAATTTAAAAAATTTGAGCTTTATAAAATCCCTTTTGTAACACTGATCAACTACTTCTCGGTTATTATTTTGTAGTGTAGAAACAGAATCGTATGACAGAGAGTACAGGATTATGAACAGTGGGACATGTCACAGCTCACAGACTAGATCTAGAGACTGTGGGATCTTTTGAAGGATTACCTGTGTTTTGTTTTGGACACCAGTTGTCTAAAATGGATGGAATGTGGAATTAAGAGGTGGAGTTTATGCCTGATTTACCATGCAATAGAAAAAACATGGATATGAGGTCCAGAGGTCGGAACTCAGGTCTGAAAGTTTCCCGATGACATGTGTGTCTTCAGGCAGTAATTTAGTGCACAGTTTTGGCCTACTGGATCTGTTGTTAACCTGGGAGATCAGAGACTAGGTTTGACTTTGCCTGAGTCCAGCAAGGTACACGGCATGTTAGTGACTGTTAGCAAGCATTTGCTGATTTCTGTTGCATATATTTTTATTTATTTATTTATTTATTTATTTATTTATTTATTTATTTATTTATTTGTTTGTTTGTTTGTTTGTTTGGAACAGTGTCTTTGTAGATGCAAAAGGAGTAGATGCAACATGAGGATGGCTGAGTCTAACTTCTGTTCACATCATAAAGGAATATGTCCCCATCAATAATATCCAAATCAGCAAATAAATATCTACTTGGTCAGACATAGCATCCCCACTCCATGCTCCTGCACCTCTTTCTACCAATCATTTGGGTCTGTTTGTTGTTAACTCATAGGCTTTACTCACACTTGTGGTACCAAGAATGGGGTAGCTATGAGTCACAGGAGACTCAATGGCACAGAACAACAAGAAGAAGTTGGAGAGTGATGGAGGCAAAGAATATCGCCAAATGCAAGTCCAGGTTTTAGGACAGCAGTCCCAAGGCATAATTCCTCATTTAGTCCAGGCTTCAGTTTCAATTCAGCCATCAGGTTTTCTTTCCATCATCTGACAAGAACAGCAAAACCTTTAACTGTGGCCTTTGTCTTAGGGCCCCTTTTGTTATATATTGCCACAGTTTCTTCATAGCATTTTCCATAGTCTCTCTACCATCATCACCAGGGTCTTGCCACCAGGGTCTCACTCTCACCAGGGTCTTGCTCTTATCTCCCTCCACTCTTGCTGCTTAGTGTGGGTAGCACTCTCTCCCTCTCTTATCCTAGTCCTGCAGGTATTGATGATTTGCAAGACCATGTATCTGTAGTTAAGGTAGTTGGGGATCAGAGGGGGCTAACATAATGGCTATAAAAGCCAACTTTTGAGCTAACACCACAGTAGATATCTGTATTTATACAGTGGGACTATGCCAAAGAACTTGTATTCTGACCCTGTCAGGCTGAGTGTAAGAATCCACTACTCTTGGGTTGAGCTGTGTTACTTGACACAGCTACTTACTTTTTTGAAATCTTTGTATGTAAACTGTGTAAAATAATACTACTGTCTTCACATGAAGAGTCAATGTGACATTGTAGATAAAGGTCTAGTATAACATAGATAGATATTAGGGACTTGGTGGATATTAGGTAAAACTCTTGTTATACTAAAAGGAAAATGAGTGAAGTGCACTCTGCCTTCTGTGAACCTTCATCTTATGGGCTAAAACAGCACACAAAGATGATGCATATGAGTTGAATTCAGAGATATCATAGAAAAGAAAACCCAAGAATAGTCTTTAAGGATTCTGAGGAGAGAGGGGAGTGGGACGTGCTGTAATACTATCCAGAGCTAAAGTCCAGACAGACTTAAGAAAGAGGTGGCTTAAGGAGAGTTGGAAGGATATAGAGACACCACATATCCCTTCACAAAAATGCTGAAATGGGCTCTCAGTATTTTTCCACTTCTACGAACACAGAGGAAGCCCAGGGCTATTTAGTCACCTGATGATGATCACACAGCTAACTAGTGGTAGAACTGGATTTTGTGCCATGACAATGTCAGTAATCTCAGCCACCTTTCAGCCTATATAACTAGCTGTGTGATACTAAACAAAGTACATAGTATCTCTGACCTCAGCTTCCTTATTGTTATTTTGTGCCATCAAATAAGCTATGACTCAAAGCAACCTTGTGAGCAGTAGCTCTGAACCCTGCCCTATATTGAGCAAATCTCACTGTCTTTGACATATCTGTCCCCATTGCCATAGTCACTGCATCATCATTCAGATTCTTCCTCTCCTGTGTTGACTCTCCACCCTTCCAAGCATGATATCCTTCTCTAAGGACTGGTCCCTCTTTGCCTCATGACCAAATTATGTGAGATGGAGTTTCAAAATCCTTGCCTCCAAGAAGAAATCTGATTTTACCCTCTCCAGGACAGACCTGTTTGTTCTTTTGGCAGACCATGGTATGTTCCATGCTCTTCTCCAGCACCACAACTCAAAGGTATTGATTCTTCTTCTGTCATCCTTAGATATTGCTCAGCTTTCTGATGCATAGCAAGTTATTGTGAAGACCATGCCTTGGTTCAGCTGCACCTTAGTCTGTAGACTGATGTTGTTGCTCTTTAGCACTCTGCAGAGGTCCCTGGCAGCAGATTTCCCTAATGTGATTTGTCTTTTGATTTCCTGACTGCTGGTGCCAAGAGTGTTGATGGTGGAGCTGAATACATGGAAATTGTTAACAAACTCAAACATATATAAATATTAGAATAAAATGTTGATCTTTTCTTCATACTTTTTTGTATGTTCCAATTTCTCCTGAATCCCTGCCTACAATAAATATGTATTTGGCATTATAAGATACAGAGTTGGAATAGACAGAGAGATGACGCTGGTGTTGAGGCCATTACAACTGATGGTGACTTATAATGAATAACATGTTGCCTGGTCTGGCATCTTCCTTGGTCAGATGTGTCATTGTTAAATATTTTTCTTCCACAGTTGAAAGTGTCTTGTTAAGGAATTTTCTAAAGTGCTAAAGAGCAATAATATCAGTTAAAATCTATTTGATCCAAGCCATTGCATTTTAAATTGCTTCTTATGCATTGGAAAGTTGAACAGTGAATAAGGATGGCAGGAGAGGAATTGATACCTTTATATTGTGGTGTTGGAGCATGGATGGCAGAAAGAACACACAAGTCTGTCTTGGAGGCAATGCAATGAGGGTGTCCTTAGAGACAAGGTTGGTGAAACTTCATCTCACATCCTTTGGGTATGTTGTCAGAGCAGGTTGACATAGACACTGTCACAATGGGTTTGAGCATATCAGAGATGGTGAGGATGGTGCAGGAGAGAGCAAGATCTTCTGTTTAGGAGGTTGCTGTGAGTCATGGTCTAACAACAACAATCTGGAAGAGATGGCTCTTGAAGCTTGCATTAAAGTCATCTAAAGAGCATTCATTTTAACCTAGATAAACATTTGCAACCCTAGAAATCAACCCCCTACAAATTAGGAATCTATTCTCAAGACACACTAGCAATTAAAGAAAATGGAGATGTGAGAGCCATAATGCTCAGGCATCAGAAGTTTCAGATCTCCTGGGTGTTAGTTACCACCTTGCAGCACTGGGTGAGACTACTGGTTCTCAGACACTAGCAGGTGTCAGATTTTCCCAGAGTTCCTGATAGCCCATGTCCAGCTGAGGCTGTTGCTCAAGGCTCGACACTCAGAACGTCTGGACTTCAGGAAGAGGTGTGTTTCTTGCCCAGGAAAAGAAGAGGCAGACAACAACCTAGGCTATAGAAGATGAGGAAATTGTGTTAGAAGAATATTAAAGAAGCTTTGTTTATTTTGCATTTAGAGACCGGTATAGAAACCCCTGGCACCAGCAGACCTTTAAAGGAGACTGCAGTGTTCTCATCACAAAACACAGCCCAGCCTGGCATTAACTTTTCTTTATAGCTTTGTCACCTACTTTTTAATCACTTCTGCAAACTCCTAGGTTCTAAAACTGAAGAAAAAATGCAAAAAAAATCCATATATAGATTCTTTGGGGAGAATTGGAACACTTCCAAATGGAAGCACAGTCAGTCATAGGCTGCAACTCTTTGACCTTATGGAGAAAATTCAGCTTGTGAATAATAAACTCCACAGGATTAAAAACACTTCCTGTCTTCATCTTCCTTCCTGGGGAGGCCCGATTTAATCTCTCAGAGGAGGAAGATTTTAAAGCTGATGTCAGTCATTATGTGCACAGTGCGGTGCTTTGTATCTGCGTTCATCCTGTTAGTCCCCGTTTTTAGGAACTTTATTTATAGGGTTAGCAGTGTTTATCTGGGTTAATGTGAATAGCTGTCTTGTAGAATCGAGCCATGTCATGCTGGAGATTCTAAGATAGTTGATGATGCCTGATAAGGTGACAAGGTTTTTTCTTCACTGGTGATTCCAGAAAAGTTCTGCCACAGCAAGGTGGAAAGCAGGATAAGAAGAAATGACAGAGCCGAGGCCTTTTTAGAACAGATAAGAGGGACTTTGTACAGTAGAGAATGTGAGGATTCAGAAAACTCATGGTTGATACTTGGTGATTTATTTGGTTCATATTAAGGCACCAAACTATTATTAAATATGTCCAATATGTAAATCATTCTCCAAGATATACGACCTTATTTAAGGTCTTGATTCAGACAATTGAACTGTAATTCAGTTGGGAGGAAATTGAGCATTGATTATGTATTAGAAAATATTAAAGTTCTGTTACTAACTGAAGGATGACAGTCTCCTCCCCGTGCGATTTACTGCCTCTGAAAACCCACTGGAGGGTCAGCCATGAGTCAATTCCAACTCCATGGTACACAGCAACAACAACAATTATTAACCGAAGAGAGTTCTTGGGGCCTAGTATTACGTAGGGAGTTGTGCTGCCAAACCAAATACAGGTGATTTGAATACACCAGCTGCTCCAATGGAGAATCCATAACCTTTAAAAACCCATGGAGATTCAGCCATAAGTGGGTCTCAACTCCACAGCAGTGACTAAGTTGATTATGAACTTAAAGAAGCCCTAATGGTGCAATTGTTAAGAGCAGCGCTACTAACTGAAAAGTTGATGGTTCAAATGCACCAGCCACTGGAGAAGGAATAAAGACATACAGCCTGGGAAACTCTATGGGGCTATTTTACTCTGTCCTATACGATTGCTACACATTTGTGTTATCTCACTGGCAGTGAGTTTTGGTTTACTGTTAACTGTGCTAGGTTTCTTACTGGATTTGTTCCAAGGATGCACAGTATAAGGCCAGCTTTGGTAATGACCCACTGTGAGTATGTCCACGGCACAGGAAGAAGTAGGATGTCTTCAGGAGCACCAGGAGGTGGACCTTCTATCTTGTTTGCACATGTAGGTGGGCGTGGTACAGCTTTTGTGGCTGCTGCATTTGTAGCTCCGTGTTACGTTTGCCCTATGTGCTGCTAGTGTGTTTCCATCATGCAAGGTACCCAGCAGGCCCATGTTTGCATGGAAATTATGACTCTAGCATCTCTGCCCTATGGGGCTTCTGAGTCCTTCTAGGCTCCCTGGGGCTGCTAGGGGAGCACCTGATACCAGAGCCAGCCAATTGCAAGTTCAGGTTTGTATACCTCTGGGCTTCTGATGCTGACTGAGAGTCACAGCAGCTTGTGTATGTATGTGTATGTAGCTTACTTTGAAATATGTTATTGAATATGTACAAGCATATATGCTGTATACAATATGGTGTTCTTACAATGTTCAGACCACATAAGGCCTATTTTATAGACTGTATTGTGGACATTAAGCAATGTGTATCTCTCTCCCTCTTCCTTCTTCCCTCCCTCCCTCCCTTCTCTCTCTGTTTCTATCTATTATCTATCTATCTAAGATTCTATCTATCTATCTATCTATCTATCTATCTATCTATCTATCTATCATCTATCTATCCTTCCCATCTTTCAGGAGTAAATATTCAAGCTCTCAAGGATTTAGTTTCACTTGGATCCACAATCAATACATATGGAAACAGAAGTCAGGCATCAACAGATTGTATTGGATTGGGCAAATCTGCTTCCGGGGACCCTTTTAAAGTGTTAAAGAGCTGAGGTGCCACTATGAGGACAAATATGTGCCTGATCCAAGCCATGATATTTATAAATGAATGTGAAAATTATTTTTGTTGTTATGTGCCTTCTAATTGACTACACCTCATAGTGACCCTAAGAACAGTGGCTCCGAACCCTGCCCTATCCTAAGCCAACTTCACCATCTCTGATATACCTGATCCCATTGCCACAATCAGTATTAATTTATCTCATCCATGGTCTTCTTTTCCTGTGCTGACCCTCTAACCTTCCAAGCATGATGTCCTTGTATAAGAACTGGCTCCTCCTGGCACCATACCCAAGACATATGATGGAGCTTCAAAATCCTTGCCTTCAAGGTGCTACCTGGTTTCACCTTCTCCAAGACAGACCTGTTTGTTCTCCTGGCAGTCCTATGTACGTTCAATATTCTTTTCTAGCACTACACCTCACAGGCATTAATTCTTCTTCTCTTGTTCTTAGTCAGTGTCCAACTCTCAAATGCATAGCAAGCAATTGAGAAGACCATGTCCTGGAACAGGTACACCTTAATCTGTATGCTGACATCATTGCTCTTTAGCACTCTGGAGAGGTTCTTGACAGCAGAGTTTCCCAGTGACCACTGGTGCCAAGAGTATTGGTTCTGGATCTGAGCAAGATGGAATTGTTAACAACCTCAGTCTTTTTTTTAGTCTATCATGATGCTGCCAACTGGCCCCATGATAAGAATTGTTTTCTTGATGTTGAGGTGCAGTCTGTATTCAAGGCTGTATTCCTTGACCTTCTGCAGGAAATGCTTCATTTTCTCATCAGTTTTGGCAAGTTGGACAATAAGTAAAGGCGAAAGAAGAATCTATGCCTTTGAGTCATTACCTTAAAGAGTAATATTGAATATACTGTGAATTGGCAAAAGAACAAATAAATCTACATTGGAAGAAGTACAACTAGAGTGCGTCTTAGTGATACTTGGTCTCACATTTTTTGGGTTGTGTTGTCAGGAGGGACTAGTGTGTAGAAAGGATTTCATACTTCACAAATGGATGGTCAGCAAAGGAAAGGAAGATCTTTGGTGAGAGCTGTTGCAACAGGGACTCCAACCATGCACTTAAGCACAGTAGAGGTTATAAAGATGCCACAAGATTAGTGAGGGTTTTGTTCTGTTGTACATAGATAGGACTACTGTGAGTTTCAGCCAACTTGATGGCATCTAGCAGCAGCATCTATACATACAATACGATATGTTATACAACTCAGAGTCACTGATGTCCAGTTGGAATCAATTCTTGTTTGACACTCCAGTGGCTTTTCAGAGGCTCTCAATCACTCAGTGGGCATGAGTGTATTAGATTGTGAGGATGGCATGGGATAGGACAGTGTTCAGATTGGGTGTTCATGGGGTGACTATGAGTCGTACTTAGCCTGACAGTACTTAACAGCATCACTCAGTTGAACTCTGGTGACCTGGTGATCAGAAGCTACCCTGCAATTTCAAAGGCATGCAGCCACCTGCTGCTCCATAGGAGAAGGATTGGCAGTCTCCTTCCATGTGATTAAACTGCCTCTGAAAACCCACTGGAGATCTGCTGTAAGTCGGTCCTAACTCATTGGTACACACCATCAACAACAAAATCATGTGAGAGGAGATTGCTCATCTTTCTCTTGTAAAGCAGCTAGTGGATTTGAACTGTGTACCTTTAGGTTGAGAGTGCAATTCTTTATTTACTAGGCCACCAGAGCTCCTTCTTGTTATATGATCCTATTTTTCTGTATGCTCGAAGTAAAACAATTACAAATTTTTCTGTGCAGATTGCTGTCTTCCTGTGCAGGTTGCTGTAGGGTCATTGTGGGCATATTTTTTTTCCTTTTGTTATTTTGCTTTTAGTGTTTTTAGAATAGGTTTGGATTGTTCCAAGGAAATTCCTGAACATGACAGTGAAGGGAATATTGGGGAAGTGCGAAGGACTGTGATCATTTTCTGTGTTTCCCTAAAGTGAGTTCTAAGCACAGCCATTAATACAGTGAATGAAAAATGGTATTCATTAGTTTCTGCAAATGGGACTGAGTTAAGCTAACACGATAAAGATACTGGCAGTAGGCAGCTGTGTCTCCTACCTCTCGTACACAATTGTCTGAGGATTTATGGTGTGGGCTCTGTAATGGTGGTGAGAAAGCATTAGATGAATATCTTTATTGCTAGGCCGGCTGTGGCTATTATTTTTGTTTTTTAATATGTTGACAATATGGAAATCTGTGAGTGAATTTCATTTTCATAATCTAACATGCAGCTATACTTTTCCTGGGGCGCAAGACTAAGGTAAATAGAACTGCCATCTTTGACATTTTATTCATTCATTTTCCACTGTTTATTTATTACTCATGAAATGTTTTTTTGAGAGAACAGTGCTCCAGCTATAAATGAGATAAATACTGTGAATGGAACACTTTGTCACTGAGTGGAGCCAGTGGTCTCGTGAAGGTGAAGGTCAAGTGGACACTGGACAGTATGGAGTGTGACAGGGTTATAGGGGAGGAAGACAAAGTGCTCTTCTTGACCTTCACCAGTGTAACAATGTGTGATCTGAGACTTCAGGAAGTTAAAGACTTACTGGATGATCCAACAATTTATTCTAGCTGTATTCAGAGCAGGATGTGTAAAGAGAGGGCATCATTGCTGATACCAGGTGGAGAATACTGGAAGGACTTTTACCTGTGTTTTGCTGACTGTGCAAAGACATTTGCTTGTGTGGATCATAACAAATTATGGGCATTCAAAAGAATGAGAATTCTAGCATATGCTATTGTGTTCCTGAAGAAACTACACATAGAACAGCTATAGTTATTTGAAAAGAACAAAGGGAGCTTAAAATCAGGTGAAGCATGCTTCAGCACCATATCCTTTCATGGTACTTGTTCAATCGGTATGCTGAACAAATAATCGGGAAATCTGCACTATGAGAGGAAAATGGCATGAGGATTGGGGGAAGGCTTCTAACCACATGTAGATGCTGCTGTGACAGTCTTGTTTACCAGAAGGTAATATGACTTGAAACACATTTTGAAGAAGATAAGGGCTGTAGAAAGGAAAGAAAAATCTTCACATTCAGCCACATAAGCAACATCACAATAAAGAGAGAAAAGAGCAGTGTTGTCAAGGATTTCCTTTTGCTTGGATCCATAGTTAACGCCCATGGAAGCAGCACTTAATAAAATTATGCACTGTATTGGATAAATCTACCACAAAAGTCCTCTTCAGTGTGGAAAGATGGGCAGTGTCCTCGCATGTGATTTGCAGCCCTTGAAACCCCCCTGGAAGGTCAGCTCCGAGTCACTTCCAGCTAGATGATACATAATAACAGCAGCAAAGTGTTAAAGGACAAAGATGTTCCTTTCAGGACAAAAATGCGTTTGACCTAAGCCGTGGTCTTGCATTCATGTGAAAGG
The DNA here is from genome assembly GCF_000299155.1 of Elephantulus edwardii. Classification (NCBI taxonomy): domain Eukaryota; kingdom Metazoa; phylum Chordata; class Mammalia; order Macroscelidea; family Macroscelididae; genus Elephantulus; species Elephantulus edwardii. The sequence goes on along the minus strand of NW_006399810.1, from coordinate 12,489,696 downwards.
AGGACAATGAATAATCAAGTGACAATTTATAATTTAGATGTTGGTGAAGAATATTGAGTATAGTATAGCCTGCCAGAAGAACCAAAAAAAAAATGTTTTGGAAACAGGGAAGCCAGAATGTTTCTTAGAGGCATGGATGGTAAGACTTTGTTTCACATGCTTTGGAAATATCACGAAGGACTCGTTCTTCAGGCTTGCTGCAGTAGAGGGTCAGCAGTGCAGTGAATTGACACCATGGCTTCAACAGTGGGCTGAAGTGCAGTAGGGATGACACAGGAATGGCTCGTATTTTGTTTTGCTGTGCAAGGGTCTCTATTATTTGGAACTGACTCAGTGGCATTTAACAACTACAACCTCCAGTAATTCCACTTACATGTCTGTACCAAGAAATAAAAAACACAAATGCGTATTTTTACATCAGTATTCATTGTGATATTATTCACAATAACAAAAAGGTGGAAACAACCCAAGTGTCCATTAACAGATGAATGGATAAACAGAACACAGTTTATACATACGCTTGTAGGAAAATATTAGTTAGCCAAAATGAAAGACCTAAGACATGGTATCACATAGAAATACACTGAAAACAATGCTAAGTGATATAAAACAGATCATTCACCAACAAAAGACAAATATATGATCCTGTAAATATAGAATATATAGAGTAGGAAACTGCAAAGAGATCAAGGTTTATTAGTGGTTCCAAGGATGAGCAGGAGGAGAGAGGAAGGAAGACTGTTTTGGGTACATTGAGCTAATGGTGATAGAATAAATTGGAAGTGAATAATATTGATGGTTGAATAGTTTGACAGACATAATTACTGCGCTGAATTCTATACATGAAAATGTTGAGATGCCAAATGTCTTGTTGCATTTATCTCTACCATAATTAAAAATAAAAGAATGACTAGGACTTTCCTAGTTAGCTGTGGAAACGCAGTCTAGGTAGAGAGAGGGGACGTTAGTTTGTATTCTATGTGTGATTGAGGAGACGAACATAGCTCTAGGGTGTGAGGAGAAGTGTGTATAGAGGGAAAAGGTTTAGCGCAAGATGCTATTTTAATAATTTGTCTGAAGCATATTTCCTCCACAAATTTACGTGTTTATATATGGTGAGTACCGATAGCTGTGGCTGGCCTACTCCCTCTTGACTGCTAGATCTTTAAGAACTAAGAGCCTCTGCCATGTGGTAGGTAATCAATGAAAACAAATTTAAGAGCGTGTAGTGGGTGTGTTGTTTTGTGCAATCAGCGTAATTATGGATGACTCCTCCAATGTGTGCCCAGCCTCCCTGCCTGGAGTGGCTCAAGGTGAGCATGCATCTGACTCAAGATCCTTAACCAGGCATGACTGGGTGCCCTCACAATCTTCCTTTCTCTACCTATTAGTGGTGAGTACAAAATGGGATTGCTACTAATGGCTACATTTCCTCAGAGAAATAGCAGATCATTCAGAGGAAAGGTGATATAGAGAAAGAGAGAAAAAGTTGATGCCGGCTCATAGGAGGAACAAGAGGAAAGGTGGAGACATGAGTAGATATGGGAGCTTGGTTCCTGGAGATTTCTAAAGTTCAACTCCATTTTCTAGGTTCTGAGAAATGCCTTAATGCATTTATAATAAATTTTCCTTTTAGTATAAAGCACTGAGAGTGGGAGTTCTGAAGTTTAGATTCAAAAGAGTTCTTCTGGTTAATATTTCATATTAAGTAGTTTGATCTTTTCCTTTAGATGTGAGGCCAGTAAACTACAGCCTGCTGGCTGTTTTTGTAAATAAAGTTTACTGGAATGCAGCCACTCATTTGATCACTTATTCCTGTGGCTATGTTCATGTCATATGAGCAGAGCGGAGTGGTTCTGACCTGCAATGCTTAGACTGTTTCCTATCTGGTATATTAGTGCTCTAAGAGACATAGCACCAATAGGCTACCCTGCCATTTTTAAAAACAAAATTGTAACCTGCATGTGACTGTATGAAACATAATGTGAATGAAGAATAGTGTGAAACACTATACGAACTTTGTAAGCAAATCAATTAAATAAAAGGATATCAAGAGCAAACATGAAAAAGAAAATTGTAACCTGCCCTGAACCCGTCCCACACCACTTTCATCTGCTCTGCTTTTCCTTTAAGCATCTTTCCATAACTCCAAGTTACTATGTGTGGTATTTATTTTTGGTCTCTACCTCTCTGTGTCCCTCCCCCAACAATGTGACTTTCACAGACAGGGATCCTTGACTGTTTTATTGACTCACATATTTAAGCGTTTACAGCAGGACCCAGGTCTGTGTTTTCCTTGCCAGTGAATTAGCTCCCACTTTATGGTGACCCCAACCTTGTAATGGAACATAATGTTCCTGGTCCTGTGCCCTTTTGAAGACTCTGGGTCCTATACCCTTTTCTTGAGTATTGATCTGCTCTAGTACAGTGTTGCAATCAGCCTGTGTTTTGAGTGACTTTTTACAGAAGGGGCTCACCTTCCCACACGTATCAGATAATATCTGATATGACCCATAGAGTTTTCAGTGGCTCATTTTAAAAAGTGGATTACCAGACCTTCCTTTTCATTTGCTAGCAAGGGTGTCCCTACTGGTATTTTAAATACTGCTTCAGTGGTTTTCAGTATCAAGACAACACACAAGCCACCAAGGTATGACAAACTTACAGACAATTAGCAGACCTCATATATCCATTCACTGTTATTGATCTGAGTCGGAGTCACACTGACACTATAAGGCAGTTGACATGGAGGTGTCAAGGCGATATGGAAGCAGATTGCCACAATAGTGGAACACCTGGTGGGTTCAAGCCATAGACCTTTCATTTAGCAGCCTGGTATGTAAACACTGCACCATCAGGGCTCTGAGAGACACAAAATGTAAGTGAAACCCCAACTCACTGCCTTCAAGTCAATTTTGACTCCTGGGAACCCTCCATCTGATGCCTGAGGCTACATAATTTCATGGGTAGAGTCCGTCTATCTCCTGCAGTTGATATTGTTAGGTGCCATCGTGTCATATACAGCTCATAGCAACCCCATGGACAACAAAATCCTTCCCTATCCTGCCCCATCCTCATGGTCTCTGGTATACTTGATCCCATTGTTACAGTCACTCTGCCAATCCATCTTATAGAGGGTTTTCCTCTTTTGGCTGACCCCGCCCTTCACCTTTCCCAGCTTGATGTCTTTTTCAAAAGATTGACCCCTACAGACAACATGCCCAAAATATGTGAGATGAAGTTTCACCACCCTGGGCGCTAAGGGCTTCCAAGACAGACTTGCCTATTCCTTTGGCAGACTATGGGACATAGGGTTTGCTTCTCTAATCTGCTTTGCTTCTACAATCCAAAGACATCAGTTTTTCTCTCATCTTATTCATTGTTTAACTTTCATATGCATAGAAAGCAATTTAAAATCTCATGGCTTGGAGTTGGCGCATCTTACTCCTTTAACTAACATCCGCTCTTTAGCACTTTGGAGAGATCCTTGACAGCAGATTTCCCCAATGCTACATGTCTTTTTATTTCTTGACTGCTGTTACCAAAGGTGCTGATTGTGAATCTAAGTAATATTAAATAATTGCCAATTTCAATCTTTTTTCCATCTAGTATGATGTTGCCAATTTGTCCAGTGGTGAATATTTTTCATTTCTTGATTTTGAGATGTAATCCTACAGAGTAGCAGGTACATTTCAATTTCTAAACTCTCCATTAGCCACACAACATGTACCACACTGTGTCATCAGAGACCCTTGACCTACTACATATATGGTACAAAAGAAAGCATAGATTGAGTTATTTGCATTTAATTTGTGTTTCTGAGATACAATGTTGTTGTTGCTGTTGTTTTCTGCCTGTTGAGTCTTTTATGATGCACTGTGACCCTATTATGAACAACGTATCTTAACCTTGCCCTATCCTGTACTATTATCACTATCTCTGGTATACTTGAGCCCATTGTTGAAGTCACTGTGTCAATCTATATCCTTGAGGTTCTTCCTCTCTATCTCCACTTGTCCCAGCATGATGTCTTTTTCCAGGGACTGACCTCTCTTGGCAACATGCTCAAAATGCGTGAGAGAAAGTTTCATCACCTTTGCCTCTAAGGAGGGCCCTCCTTGCACTTCCTCCACACAGCTTTGTTTGCTCTTTTGAGTCCATGACGTAGTCAGTGCTCATATCCAGCATCACAGCTCAAAGTCATTGCTTCACCTTCTGTCATCCTGATTTACTGTACAGCAATGCACGGACAAGTGCTATACCACTTAGAAGAATGTTTTATAAAAAATAATTAAAGAGGAGCTGAGTAGAGTTCTATGATTGTGTTTCCCTGAGGCTCAGTGGTTCTGCTGTTTTTACTCCTGTACTATTCAAAGGATACTGTTCTTTTTCAAGTTCAAATAGATTCTTAGTTTTTGTTATTATGTGCCATCAAGTAGCTTGCAACTCATAGTGACCCTCTTTACGACAGCTGTGAACCCCGCTCTATCTTGAGCCAATTTCTTCCATTACCCCAGTCACTGAGTTATTCCATCTCATATCCAGGATCTTCTTCTCTTGCACTGTTCCTCAACTTTTCCAAGCATAATATCCTTCTCCAAGGACTGGTCCTTCCTGGAAACATGCCCAAAGTATGTAAGACAAAACTTCAAAATCCTTGCCTCCAAGGAGCAGCATGGTTTTACTCTCTCAAGGATAGACTTGTATGTTCAATACTCTTCTCCAGCACCACAACTCAAAGGCATTGGTTATTCTTCTATCATCCTTCTTCATTGTCCAGCTCTTATACATAGCAAGTAATTGCAACGACCATGGCTTGGATGAGGTGTACCTTAGACTCTAAACTGATATAATTGCTCTTCAGTACTTGGAGAGATCTCTAACAGCAGATTTTCCCCAGTGCAATTCATATTTTTATTTCCTGGCTGCTGGACCAAGAATTTTGATTGTGGAACAAAGCAAGCTGAAGCTGTGGACAATCTCTAAAATTAAAAGTTTATTTTTAACAAATTGAAAAAAGAAAACAACCATTCAATTTCAAACTCTTCTCCATTGATTATGATGCTGTCACTTGGCCTTGTGGTGAGAATCTTTGCTTTCTTGATGCTGAGCTTCAATCCATACTGAAGGCTGTAGTCCTTGACATTCAGCAGCAGATGCTTCAGGTCCTCCTCAGGTTCAGCAATCAGGGTTGTGTCATCTGCATAGTGTAGGTACTTGATGAGTCTTTCTCCAGTGCTGATGCCACGTGTGTCCTCATCAAGTCCAGCCTCTTGGATGATCTATTTCTCATATAGATTGAAAAGGTATGCAGATAGGATGCATCCCTGGTGTACATCTTTTCTGATTTTGAACCATGTAGTGTTTCCTTGCTGTGTTCGGATGACTGTCTCCTCCCTGGTCCAAATATAGATTTCGTATGAGCACAATTAAGTGTTCTGGGATTCCGGTTCTTCTCAAGGTTAGGCACAGTTTGTTGTGATCCACACAGTTAAATTATTTTGTGAAGTCAACGAAACACAAGCATTCCTCTGGTACTCCCTGCTTTTGGCTAAGATATATCTAGCATTTGCTATAATGTCCTTAGTGCCGTGACCTCTTTTAAACCCAACCTGCACATCTGACAGTTCTCTGCTGATAGGCTGTTCCAGTTGTTTTTGGAGAATCTTCAGCAGGATCTTGCTTGCATGTAATAGTAATGATATTGTTTGATAATTTTCACACACTGTCAGATCACCTTTTTTTGAAATGGGAATAAATATAGATCTCTCCCAGTCAGTTGACTTCCAGATTTCTTGGCACAACCTAGTGAGCATGTCCAGGGCAGCATCTGTTGAAATATATCAACTAGTATTCTATCATCCAATTCCCTACAAGATGTAGGGACTTGATCTCTGAGGGGGAATGTTAGGGACAAAATGATGTGGTGTGGTCAGGTGGAGGAACAGGTAGGGTAGACATCAACAGGGAAGGCATACAACCAGCCTGTGGGGAGGCTGATGGAGGACAAAAGTCAGGTGGAGCAGTTAGAGCCTGACACCCAAACAGCACCAAGGAACACACAGCCTTACCTAATAAGGGACTACACCAATGTCTCAGCAAGAGGCCATGCATAGTAAAGAAGCTACCTCATTAATATTTTAAGCACGTGAGATTCTGACTATGAACAAAAGACTAATTGGAACCTCGAACAAATGCTATCCCTCATTTGAATACAACACACCTTAAGAGGCTATATAAGCACCCAACCCTTCATAACTCATTGTTTACCACACCCTTTTCCTTTCTGCTGAGGGTGATGCATTCCTCTCTGGAGCATGCTGCCTGTACTGTCTAGTAAACCACCTCTACCTTCACTTTTGCTCCTGTCTCCTTGCTTTTCCTTTCAGCAAGCTACATGTCTCAGGGCTACCTCAAGCAAGTAAGAAAAAGGCTCTTTGAAGAGCAACCGAAATTGCTGTATGTAACACTAAGCAAAGATCCTTTTAAGAGTCATTTAAATTGCTTGCACTCGGATTCTTCAGTGGCACCAGCCTCCCTGTTGTTTCCTACCTAGTTTAATTCTTGGGCTGGACAAGAGTGACTGAAGCAAGGACACTTTTGTACTCTCATGGTCATCTTGACCTTCCTTCTGTAATGAAATATTAGGCAGACACTGTCATATTCTATTGGCCTCACTTAACTTTATGCTGTTGAAGTGGAACTGATCCGTAGCTGAAAGTCCAGTGGGATTTGAGGCTGTAAATTACATGGGGAGATCCCTTCTATTAGCTGGTAGAAAAGAACTGCCCCCCAACCTTTGGGTTAGCAGTGCAATTTCCTGTGAGCCTCATCACCAGATCTCTTTTCTGTTCCAGTAGCATCTAACTGTGGCCAGGATAAGACTGCAGAGTTCTGGGGAAGAGAAAACACAGAAAGGGTCCCCTAGCTTTGGGGGGTGGTGGTGGTGGTGTTTCCTTCTGTGCATGGAAGTTCCATGGGACAGTGCTGAGTTAGAAGCCTGGTGAGCCAGACCAGAGAGGTTTGACTGTCCAGCAGCATCATACCCAAGAGGAGACTCTTAAAAGGCAGCTCTGAAATGGGGAGCTAGAGAGAAGCTCCTGTGCCATTTAACAGGAACCTGCTGTGGAGACCATGAAGTATCAGAGTAGGGAATGCACAGCAATGAGGCACTTTGGTCTCATACCTCTATACTTTAAAAATTTTGAATCTCTACACAACCACATAGCAATGTGTTCTGTCCAGATATTTTGGCCACTGAAAACCAAATGCTTTGGAATTTATTACAATTACATGGCAATCCCCATGTATGTCAGTGCAAAACTATAGTCCAGTCAGTTTTTAATGGCTAACTTTCTTGGAGTTCATCACTTGACATTTCTTTTGAGCCACTTCCTGGTGTACTTGAACCATTAACCATTTGGTTAATAATGAGGGTAAGAGTTTACGCTAATCAGTGACTTGTTTTGGTCATTACAGAACTACAAATAGGTGTTACGGGAATTAATGGAGATATTCAAGCTTGATGAAAGACTAGGATTTTAGCAAGTGGAGGAAAAGAGTCCCGTACATTGCTGGGTAATAGAGGATGGTCACATTTGGTGGTGAACAGCTTAGCTGGAGCATATGATAAATGATGGGATATAAGGAGAGGTGGAGGTGAGGCTAAGAGAGAAAATTGTCACTGAATGTTAGTTACAGAACTACAGGGGATTTCTTCCCTGATTCCTAGAAACAGGTAGATGGGCTTTCATGCTGTTAATAGGCAGAGTGCTAAGCACGGGTTGGGACACAGACTGACTTGAGTTCAAATTCAGAGTCAATCACTTTTTATTGTTAGGTAGTTTCTCAAGTTACACAATCTTTGTGTGCTGATTAGCACAGCTAAAGAAATGAAGACAGTTGTGTCTACCTAGTTACATTTTCCTGACTGTTAAATGGACTAACCTATGGAAAGAAATTCCCTGAACCTTGGTCTGGTACAGAAAAACAGTTGTTGAGTTAATATTTTCATTTCCTCTGGAATTTACCATTGGCACACAACTTCATCTTTAAGCAATTCTGGACAATAAAAATTAGTGCCCAATGTAGTGAAGAGTTGTACGGAGGGAAAAGAGAGTGTGTGCATTCATCTTAATAGAAAAATTCAAACGAATTCATTAGAAAACATCAGAGAGTGAAAAAGGCAGCCAGGTTTTCAAGTGTCGAGATCCTAAAAGATGTAAAATTCATTGAAATGATTCCAGTGTGACATTGGCCCATTGATGGTTAATGCTGGTCAAGAGAAGGACAGAAGAGTGGCTTCTGAGAGGCAGAGGAGCTAAGCAGAATTCTGAGCTTTGGACTGAGCTGGAGAGACCAGTTTGGAGCTGCCAGGACATCTGAAACTTGAGAAACTAAGATCCAGGAGTAAGGACAGCACAGAGAAGTGATCCTACTTGTCTGAACTGTTTTCTCCCTTCATAATTGTAGTAGGTCTAGAGAAGACAAACAAGGTATCTGCTGACAAGCTGGTCGAATCAGTAATTCTGGGGACATTAAAATGGCTATTCAGTTAAGGGAGCTCTGGTGGCCTAGTGGCAAGAAGCTGCACTGCAATCCCAGAGATACACGGTTCAAATGCACCAGATTCTCTGCTGAAAAAGGAGGGGCAATCTCCTCCTGTACCAGTCAGATCTGATTTGACGGCACACACACACACACAAAGAAAAAAAAATTTTAAAAAGTGGCTATTCAGGTCCTTTTGGGCTATGAAACTCCCATAAACACCCTAAGACTTTTCATGTGAAAACTCATAACTTCAGCAAGGAGAAAGGATGAATGGAAAGTAACGTGATCTCAAATAAACTCAGTTCATCATTAGATAATAATAATTTCCTGAATTTCTGACTGCTGAAAGTTAAGGGAAAATCCTTTATGGGGTAAGATAGGAAGTAGAACCTCTGGAGGTTTTAATACATAATATCTAGTATCAAGCAAACATTACCAGGTGTATGGAGTGACAGCATCAAGAAAAACACTGGCAAATGCGGAGGTAACCCATGTATGGAAGTTATTGGATAGAGACTTTAAAGTATCTCTGATTGCATGTTTAAAAAAATAGTCGATAACATTAAAAATCTCAGAGATTTATAATCCATATCAAATAATAGGGAGAGATCTGGTGTGAAAAACAGTGCATACAGACTTTATGACCTTTGTAAGTAAATCAGTATAAAGTTTAAATATATATATTTAATCAGTTTAGAAATCCAGTATATGTGTGTGATGGCAGATAACATGATTGGTGAACTTGATGTAAGGTCAGAATAAAATATGACTGAAGAACAGAGGGAATAGGACATAGAAAAGGGAAAATAAGTATTAAAAATGAGACATAAGGAACTTTATAATATGCTCTTATTATACCATTATTTAAAATCTGCAAATTAGGAGAGAAAAAGGCTAGAAGCTATATTTAAAATAATAAAGGCACTTTCTAGAAAATATCCAGAGAGAAAATAAATCAAGCAAAAACCAAGCAAGTAGAATTTTCAAGAACAAATGCAAAGACATGCCTACCTTATACTGCAACTATTGAGGGAAGGGAGAAGCTATCTCCAGCACAGAGAAACAACATCAAACCAAGAGAAACAAAAATAAGGCTGGGTGAAAGATTTCATTATTTCTCTCTAAGTAAGTGTTTTTTTGTTGGTTTTTCTTTTTCTTTTTTTTTTGGGGGGGGGGAGGGTTAGTTTTTCCAGTAGTAAGAAGTTTCTTCCCTGTGGCTAGATTCTGGGTTCACCATGTTACTTACTTTGGCCCATAGACTGAGACAAGTGAAGGGCATAGCAGGATGCTGCCACAGCCTTGGCTCATAGTTAACTCAAAGGTGGTTCATTTCTGGAGATTTGCATGTATCAGCTGCTCCACGGAAATAGATGGACAATTTTCTCCTGTGTGATTATAGTCTCTGAAAATCCACTGGAGGTCAGCTATGAGTCTGTTCCAACTTGGAGAAGGAAAGGAGAGGTAAAGAGTGAGCAGGATGTTTCTTGCATGTTTTTGCCTTTTCCCTTGTGCCTCCGTGTTTACCAGGAGGGCGTGTCTGGATTAACCCGCTGGTCTCTGAAAGAGAATGAGAATGATGTGTTGCCGAATCGCTCTGAGCGCAGGCATCTTCCGCCTCTCAGCTTCCTTACAGGCTTCAAGGAACAATACATGCTTGTTGTCATAAGCCACCGAGTTTAGGTGGTGATTGCTTATGCAGTAGACAGCTGATCCCCACAGAGACGGTGGTAGCCAGTAGATAAATAGAATGGTATCTTTAGTGTGCTGAAAGAAAATAACTGCCAACCTAGAAATCTTTGTGAGGAAGAATATCTTTGTAAAAAAGAAAATGAAATAATGACATTCTCAGACAATCAAGACAACAGAAAACTTATCACCAGCTGTCCCTGACATGAAAAAAACCAAAAAGAAATTTTTTTCATGCACAACAGCTGTGATCCTTGATAGACAGACATGGGGCCAAGGACAAGGTAAATGGGTTAGTAAGACTAAACCTTCTACTGAGATACATGAAGGATACTTAAGGAATTGGAAAGATGTGACTGATTTTACTTAGAAATATTTAATATTGATAAAATAGAAATTATTTCTAAACTCAGAATAGAAAATAGAGTACATTATTCTATATAATTAAAAATATATCCAGCTCTCCTATGGAGTGGGAACTGGCTGCTATCCAACCCGCTGCAGGTTTCTGGATGCTGTAAACCTCACAGGAAGGAATTGCACATCTTTACCCCATGGAACTGATAGTAGATTAGAATCTCCAAAGATGCCACAGCTCTCTATAGACATTGTGATCAGAGTCCCAAAAATTTAGGTGATCACAATGAAATAGTCACCAAATTTCTTTTGAAATGAAACACATTCATTTTACAGTCTATGCTGAAAAGTAAAGATCAAACAAGAGAGTTATGAGAAAGAAAACTTGGGGTACTGCCTGTCTGTCCCACATTGCAGCATTTCATGAAGCTATATTTAAACCAGGGTAGTTTGTGGTCCATGAGCAGATAGACAGATTGAGGGGAAAGAATAGAAAGTCTAGAAATAGACCCAAATACATATGTATATTTGATATATGATAATGATGACATTTTAAATCAGTGGGGGGAAAAGATATTTTTTTCAATAATGATTTGGGGACAACTGGCCAAACATTTGGAAAATATATAGCTGGAGGCCTCCCAAATTCTTCCCCCAAAATAAAATCCAGATGGCTCAAGGACTTAAAAAAATCAAATTAGTGCTGGAAGTAGTAAGAATTTTAATAATTTTGAGAGGAGAGTTATTTTTCTAAAGTAAGACAGAAAGTCCAATATCGAGGAAGATTTAAGATGCACATACTTTAATCTCATCAGTTATACTCTTCGAAATTTACATGATAAATATGCTCAAGCATATGGGCAAACTATCAAATGTAATATAATTCATTCAAACAATGTAATGTAAAAAAAAACACCCTAGAAACTTACTAAATGTCTTCAAATTATAGTTGATAGTTAAGATGGAACTATGGATACGTTCTGATATACGTAGATCTTATGACATTCAAACAGAATAAGGAAAATGCAAAAGAAGTTCTATAACAGAAAGAATAATTAAATTGGACCCCATTTTTTTCAAGACATTAGAATGAAAAAAAAAGTCCAAAAGAAGATTTCGATCAACAAAAGCAATGAAGTCAGATCCCAATCTCCTTCAGAAAAATGAATTCCTATACAGTTAAGTGTAAAAGACAAAGCTATAAATACTTTTTTAATATTTAGTACCTCAGAGTAGAGAAAGATTTTGAAACAATGCAGAAAGTCACTAGCCACGTAAGGAAAGCTTGATCATGTCAAATACTTAACATTTAATAATATAGATTTTTAAAAAACTAAAAAAGTAAATCACTTCAGCACATAAAAAAGTCATGTTCAAAATATATAAAGAAGTTTGCATATTACTAAGTGACAAGGAAGAAAAATAGCACATAAGTAGGAACCCAAATGCTTTAAAATATGTTTTAAAATTGTATATTTTACCATTAAACCAGGGAAGTGGAAAATAAAGCTACAGTGAATATAGAAAATTACATATATTCCACCACAGTGTGACAGACTGACAAATGAGTGGTAGAATTACTCCTTGAATTGCAAATATTCCAAGTCGAGAACATCCAAGTGTTGTTGGTGTGATAAGGGCTTTTGCTCATTGGTGGTAGAATGTAAGTTGGAACAAATACTTTGTAAAAAATGATGATATTATCTAGGAGTGCTAAGATATGCTTACCCTAATGAATTGAGGCTACCACTTTTAGGTATTTACCAGTAATATGTGCACGTGCACATTACAAGATCCATATGGGAAAGTCTGCAGGTGTTATAATCTCTCCCAAACTAGAAAGAACCCAAATGAACTTCAGTGGCAGAAGAAATGACATAAATGATTTTATTTTTTAGAAATTATTATTTTGTGTGTGTGTGTACTGTCAAATCTGATTTGACTGGTACAGGAGGAGATTGCCCCTCCTTCTCCAGCAGAGCATCTGGTGGACTTGAACTGCATACCTCTGGTATTGCAGTGCTGCTTCTTGCCACTAGGCCACCCGAGCTCCCCTAAATTATTTTATATTCTTATAATGAGAATCTTCCACCACAATGAAAATGGACAAACCGTAATACAATGACTTAGGTGAGTCTTACAGCTGAATAAAAGGAATAAGGCACAACATATTACATTCCATGAATCTAGTTTAAAACCAAGGAGAAGAGAAGAAATGATGACTGTAGAGTCAGCATGGGGGGTGTCTGGACTTGAGGGCATCTCTGCTATCAGGGTCAGATTTCCTGATGTAGGTGCTGGTGGTCAGTGAGATGGTTCCTCTCATTGCCACAGCATTGGAAACAACCCACAGCGGATTCTCCAGTAGGTTTTCCGAGGCTGGAAATGTCCTGTCTTTCTCCTACTAGGGGCTAATGGATTCCAGCTGCCTTCAATTAACAGTGCAACCACCTAAGAATTAAGTCATGAGGCTCAGGTGAAGAAATAAGTATTCATGTGACTGTTTATCATGTTATAGGTTTTGTGCTTTTTTTCTTTTAGATAAAAATAAGCAGGAGTGGCATCCACTTCCTAAACAGCATGCCTCTGAAAACTCTATGAACTTTAATAAATGATGATAGTTATAGAAAGGCTTCAAACCTTTTTTTTTTTTAATAGGGTCGCTATGAGTTGTGCTCAACTCGACAGCAATCAGCAACAAAAAAGAAATGATTTTTTATTTTTTAAATCTGCATCTCTGAACATTTTTATTTAACTATTTTTTTGTGCTAATTTATATGTGCTTTTTTATCTTTCACAGGAAGGACTGGTTTTTTAAAAGGGCAAAATGGAATTGTAATTGTGTTAAATATGTTTGTGGTCCTTTTATATAGGAAAGCATTTTGTGAAGGATGCCCATAAAATAGTTTAGAACATCTGTAGAGTGAGCAGCTGTGCAGCTGAGAGAGGAAGACAAATGATTTTTTATTGTAAATTAGTTTTCTTTTTAAAAATTTAAAAGTAAGCAAGAAACAAAAACACCCATCATAGACTTTTAGACTACTATAGTGCCTTTGCAAGGAGTTCTGATGGCATAGTTCGGAGGGATTTGCACTGCCTAACCCCTAGATGGCTCCTCTCTGACAGCTTAAATCCAGCTGGGGACATGGTGGGTTAGAGATGGACAGTCTCCTCCCATGAGATTTCCAGCTTCCAGAAAACCCACTGGAAGGTCAGTTATGATGTGGTTCTGACTCAATGGCAGGGAGAGAGGGAGTGCATTTGTTACATACTCAGTTTTTAAGTGTTTAGTTTATTCACTGTTTTTCTGGAGTGCATCTGAAGAGCCCAGTGGCTTGTACTGCCTAATTTATATACGTCCCTGAGGAGAGTGGAGTACATGGGGAGGGAGGGGAGATGCCACCTGGCATGCTGGCCTAGGAAATGTGCATACCACAGCCCTCTTCTGACCATTTTTCTGTACAAAAGCCTACTTCCATAGGTTGGATATTATTATATAGAAATCTTCTCTGGAAGACAAATTCGATTTTGTTCATGGCATTACTATAGGTAAACGACCTTCAGGTGGTGGTTTATAGCTGTGACAAACACTAGGCATAGATGGAAATATACTCCCATAGGTGACTTGTAATAGCCTGGGCCTAGTGGATAGAGAGTCACACTCTTCCCAGTGGTATGAATAGGCCAGCTGCGTTTGGAAAGAAAGATGAGTAATCTGCTCCCATGTGATCTTACAGCCTCTGAAAACTTACTGGAGAATCAACTATGAGTAAATTTCAATTCAAGGGCAATGATTTGAGTTGATAATGCAGTCCTTCCTCCCTCCAAAAACCTTATAACAATTTACAAAGGAAGTCCAGTTTATTCTATGCATATACTTTTCTAATTTTAGCGCTTAGCATAGGGGGTCTGAAGAAAGCATTTCATTGCACTGGAGCTTTCTATGGGGGTAACTTTTATAGGGGTCTAAAGCAGTTTGTTTTTCTTCTCCACATCATATGAAGCAATTTATAGATACAGACAATTTTTCTGTTGTTACTTGTCCAGAAGATAATAATGAGTGTTATTCCAATTGAGAAGTTTGTAATCCAAAGTTCCCTTCTTGTGGAATAAAAATAAAATCTGTGGTATGCCTGGGATTTCATTTTAAAAAGTGACCAAACTTTAAAAAAGATAAATTCATTCCTAGTATTAAAATTGCTTTAAGGGCTGCCATCCAAGAGGGCAAAAGGCCAGATGGGATAAGATACTGCATCTTAAAAAAAAAAAAAAAAAGGAACCACAAAATACACACCAAAACCAAAACCATAACCAGCTAGAAACATGGAAAGAGTTGAGGTAATATATGGAGAAGGACATTTATTTGTCCTTGGACAGCTGAGGAGCTGGTGAGATGGGTTTTTTTTCTGCTTCCAGAGGCCTGGTACCCATGCGAGGTGGCATGTAAGGGTGGGCATTGGGGCCACGGTCCTGATGTTACTGCACAGCTGCAGGGGCAGTGATGAGAAGGCGTGGTTACTTACTGCTTCCTCCCTGATTCTCTGTGTCCAGCCAGCACTGCCTGTCCTCTCATTAGTGACAAGTGAACAATTCTGTTGCCTGAGCCTCAGACATTCTGGGTAATCTCAGGAGGCAGACTGGAAGGCTTGAAAAGGAAATGAAAGGAAGGGAGAAAGACAGCCAGGTTGACAGATATTTTATGCTACATTCTTTGGGACATACATCACAGATGATGACATGTTAGTGCATGGATAATACTATAAGAAATTCCACTACCTAACAAAATGCGAGAAATAGAGTAGATGCTTAGTAAGCACATACTATGGTAATACATTGGAAAAGAAAAGGCAAACAACTCAGTCACAAAATGGGCACAAGATGTGAATAGATACTTCACCAAGGAACACATTTATATGACCAACAAACACGTGAAGAAATGTTCAGATTCCCTAGCTATCAGAGAGATGCAAATCAAAACAACAGTGAGCTATCATCATACCCCAGCAACAACATCTAAGTTCAACAAAGCAGCAAAACAACAAATGCTGGAGAAGATGTGAAGAGGTTGGAATTCTTTTTCACTGCTGATGGGAGTGTAAAGTGGTACAACCACTATGGAAGGTGGTCCGGCACTATCTCAAAAAGTTGGAAGTTGGAACATCATGCGATCCAGCTATGCCACTACTGATAATATAACCTAAAGAAATCAGAACCATGACAGAGACAGATAGATGCACACTCATGATGTTTATTGCACCTTTATTCACAAGAGGAAAGAGACAGAAGCAGCCAAACTTCCTGTCAACAAATGAATGAATAGAGAAGTTATGGTACACTCACACAATAGAATATTTTGCAGCATTGATAAATAATGAACTTGTAAAACACTACACAACATGGATGAGCCTGAAATACTTTATGCTGGAATGAAACAACTTAGTCAAAAGGATAAATACTGAATAAGACTGTTATAAAATTGTATTGACACAGGGGAGGGGAGAACAGGAAAAGAGCAAACACTGTACTGGAACAGATGATGGAAAGGACTGTCTGAAAGGAATGTATGATTAGGCATTGTATGTATGATAATTCACAATCTGGAACAAGAGGTTCATTACAAAGTGAATTGGGCGGGGAGGAGGAAGGAGGAGGGAAGAGAATGTGCCACCAATGAGTGAATAAAAATCTCATTTTTCTGTAAACTTTCATTAAAATCACAATAAAAAAAACATTACTAAAGTCTATTTAAAGACTGAAGTGCACCTGTTTAAAGACTATGATGTTCCAAGCTGAGGTTTTTCAGTTGCTCATTGTGCATCTGAAAGTTGGAAGGTAATAAGTTTGACAGAGGAAGAACTGAAGTCCTTGACCTGTGGTGCTGGGAAATAATGACTCTCCCCTGGACTGCCGAAAGCACAAACGAAGCTGTCTTCAAAGCAGTGCACCTAGGGTACTCCTTAGAGGCAAGGGAGGTGAAATTGTGTCTCATACCTTGGATATTCTGTCAGGAGGGCTCAATCCTTGGAAAAGACATCATGGTGGGTAAGACGGAGGGTCAGAGAAAGAGAGGAAGACCCTCAACAAGACAAACTGACACAGTGGACGAAAAATGGGCTCCTGCAGACAGTGAGAATGGCACAGGATAGGGAAGGGTTCATATTTGTTCTTAGAGTTGCTATGAGTTGTAGGCAGCTCAGTGGCACTGAACTACAACAGCAGCATGGTGATACATTGGCAGAAGTGGGTTTTGTTTTTTTAAAAAAAATATCTTATATTGCTTTGCATACAAGACTCATGTACATTGAGATTTACAAATCCCTTCATTCACATTGTTTCATGCGATTATATATATATACCTTTTTTTAAAATAAAATCAATCCCCATTGATCTCTGCCTGTCATTACCCCAGCATTCAAGTCCAAATTGGATTTATCCCATTCCTTCACCTCCTCCCCCATCCACCCGCAGAACTCAGCTGTCTCAGGGATTTCTCCTTTCTTTTGGATGTTACTGAAGTCTGTTGAAACACAGAGAAGAGCTAAGGGGTTTGGTTTGAGAACAGCCACCAATTGCTGCCAACTCATGATTGTGCTGTGTCACACAGTAGGATTAACTGTGCTCTGGCAGGCTTTTCTCTCCCCCTTCCCATTTCTAAAGCAGTGCAAAGTGCAGTCATGGAGACCACAGGACCTGGGGCTTTTCCACAGAAGCATAGCGCTTCTGTAGATAGTAATAAAGGTATCTGGACATAAAGAACGTGTACTCTGTTAGGGCATATATCACATACACCAGGAGGACTTATGCCGCTGTGAACTAAGTGCCGCTGAACTGGTCCTGATGATCATAGGTTTTCACGGGCTGGAGTTTTGGAAGTGGATGGTTAAGCCTTTCTTCTGAGGAACCTCTGCATGTCCTAGAACTACCAAGCTTTTGGTTAGCAGTCATGTACATGAACTGTTTTCACCACCTGAGTATCCCTCTGATTTTAGGTGTAGAAATGACACCTTGGGGGGAAAAAGTCTCTTCTGTCTACTCTTCTTTCCATTGATCAGGTGAGACCATGGCCATACCTGGCTCACGTGAGGTCCTGGACAAGAATAGTCTCTTCAGTACACTTAATTCTACTGAGCTTGGCAAATTTAAACAACTGAAAGAAATGACTCCTATCTAATTTTTCCCAATTTGTTTCATACCTGTCACCTCTCAGGCCATCCTCCCAAATTACATACAATTAATTTTCTTTTTTAAAAAAACCCAACTTCCCCCACCTTGAGAAACAAGCCTTAGAAATATTTCAGTCTGGAAACACAGTTACACAACCACCATCACAAAGCGGGTTTTCAGATGCCCCAGGTGGTGGAATGTTCTGTGTGCTGGTTCTCTTTTAGAACCTTTGTATTTCAGGAACTGCATCTCTCATTGTTGGGCAAAGTAAAATTGTTTAGCTTGGCATCAAAATTTTGAGAACACAAAATTTTATAGCTTCAGTGGAGGAAGGAAAAAAAAAGATAGATTATAGAGGACTGGTCATATATTCCCTTGCAGTTCTAACAACTTCAGATGCATTTTCTTAGTGCTGTGGCTCTCTATCCCACTGACCTTCAAAATGATGCCCTCAAATTTTAAGCCAACTGAACACAGCCACAGAGGAGCTTGTTGGGCACTGGTCTTGTTAAAATCCTAACAGCTTTGCTGTGACAGGTGCCTGTGCATTTATGTTGGAGACAGCGAGGTTCAGAGTTATTGGGCACGGGTCACTATGAATCCCAGGTGACTCGACGGCACAGAACAACAACAACATGCATTTATGACAAGCTGTACTTTAGCCAGCCAGTTAACAGTGCATCCAGAAGACTCAGATGTGTGAATTTAATGCATGAACCAAACATTAAATTTGGAATGGGGTTGTTTATGTGGTAAGGAATTGCACTACGAGTACAAAGGTCTGTGGTTCGAATCTAGAAGCTACTTCATTGGAGAAATAGGAGCAATCTCCTGTGTGATTTACTACATCTTACAGCTCACTGATGGGCCAGTTATGGGCTGGTTCTGACCTGATGGTGCACATCAACAACAACATGCATTTATGGCAAGTGGCACTTTAACCAGCCTACGGACAATGCGTCCAGAAGAATCATGTGTGTGAGTTGATGCAGGGATCCAACATTTCATTTGGAATAGAGTTGGTTCTAGGTCCTCTTAGTAGCAACACAACCTCTCTCACAATGATACGGGAGAAATGGAATTAACTGTTGTCCCATTTTAATTATATAGAGCAAGAAAGAAAAGAAGAAAAGAGAAGTTGTTTCTATTCTCCCCCACCCCATCTGATGTGAAGACTAGATCATAAACCTCCCCTGTTGCTGAGAAAGAGCAGAATTGAAGGCTGCAGAATCAGACTCAAATCCCAAGTCTGAGAGAATGTCTTTTATATTGCAGCATGCTGACTTTCTCAACTGCAGAAAGAGATGTTTGACCCTTAGAATACCATGTATGTTGCTAGGTTCACATGCCGAGTGTACCCAAGTGGCAATACCACACTTTAGCTCTTATTCCCTTTTCAATGACATCTCAGAAGATCCACACAGGTCTTTTAAAAAAATGCTTTATTAATAATATTTTTAATTGTGAGGATGATACAGGCTTGTGTGACTTTTTGTCCTGTTATAACAACAACATAAATTGGTGCTGGTTTATTGGCAACTAAGAATGGATGCCTTTGAGCTGTGGTGTTGGAGAAGAGGACTGACTACCCCATGGACTGCCAGAAGAACAACAGATATGTCTTGGAGAAAGTATAGCCAGAATGGTCTTTAGAGGCAGGGTTGGGAAAGTTTGGCATACTTTAGGCATCTTGGTAGGAGAGGTTATTCTTTGGAGATGGATATTGGGCTTGGAAGAATGAAGGGTCAAGGAAAGAGAGTTTAGAACCTCAACTAGATGAATTGACACGCTGACTGCTGCAGTGGGCTATAGTGTCAGGAAGCGTGAGGACGGCACGGGAGAGGACAGGGGTCAGATGTGTTGTCCATAGGGTCATTATGAGTCATGCTTGACCGCACTTAACAACAAAAACTAATGACAACTGACAACAATTTTACTATGGAGGAGTATTTGATCATTATGGCAAATTTGATATTCTAGCAGCTGTGACCTTGAGCTAGATGGCCTTCTATTGTAGCTGTTTATGCCAAGGCACTTCTGCTGGTGGGACAGTACATAGCAGGTTGCACTACTAGTACCCAAAAGCTTTGTATCTCCATTGGTTCAAATCTGCCAACTTCTTTATGGGACAAAAGTGAACATTCTCCTCTTTTTAAGACTTAACAGCCTCAGAAAGCCAGTGAATCAGAAGCAACTTAGTTGCCATGGGCCAGGAATGCTTTTAGCCTAAAGCCCTGTGTGGCCCTCTGGGACTTTATCTCCCAGAGCTCCCACCAGGAAATTTGAGACATATAGGAGTTGGTGGTAGAATTGTTCACCTCATTTGAGAGAGCAGCGTTTGATTCCTGCCCAGTGCACCTCCTGCACGACCACCCCCCACATCTGTCCCCGGAGGCTTGTGAGTGGCTGTGATGCTAACCAGGGTTCAGTGGGGCTTTCAGATGAACACAGACTAGGATGACAGGCCTGGGAATCTATTCCCAAAATCCAGCCCTTGAAAAATTCATGGGTGACAAGGGTCCAGCCACAGCTGCTCATGGCCATGGTGCAGGAGTGGGCACCGATGCCAACAGCTGTACGTGGAGTCACCACGAGTAGAGGCTGATTGTGGCAGCTAATGCCACAGTCACAGCTCAGTGATGACAGGACTGATGAGGCGGATTCCCTCACCTCTGCATCTTAGCATCAGTTGCCTCCTCCACGATGGGGGTTTGAGTGCAGTGTACCCAAGAAAAGAAAAATCAAAGTCTGCGATGTGTGGCATGCTATTGTCTTTATCCATCCATGAACATCCTCACCCATGGCGTCCTCAGATGTTGCTCCCAGGTCAGCTAAAGTCCCCAGAGGAAATGACTGGCTCAAGCCTGGTGTCAAGTCAGAGGGCTGCCCTCTCCGAGGTGCTGCCTGTGCTGATGTCAGTCTGTCCATCCTTGCCCTGCTGCCCAGGCTCTCTCTGCAAGACTCTGCCCTGTGAACCAGCAAGTTTGGCCAGCCTTGCCGACCTCAAACAACAAAATCCTCAACTTGAAGCTGTGCAGTTGGAATCAACTCAGTCGACCCTCTACCACGTTTTCAGAAGCTGTAAATCATATGGGAGGAAATTGCCCATATTTCTCCCTCAAAGCAGTTGGTGGTTTCGAACTCTATCCCTTTGAGTTGACAGAGCAACTCTACCACTAACTTCCTAGGTTTTCCAACAGCAACTGCAAATTCAACAGAATGCTTTGAATAAAAATTATAACTTTTTTGAGTGTTTTTGGTTTATATATTGTTGTTGTTATGTGCCGTCGAGTCATTTGTGTATGTTGTTTTGTTGTTATGTGCCGTCGAGTTGCCTGCAACTCATAGTGACTCTATGTACAACAGCCCTAAACTCTGCTCTGTCCTGTGCCAATCGCACTGTCTCTGACACACCCATCCCAATTACCC
>NW_006399810.1:12456590-12466775 GCF_000299155.1 Elephantulus edwardii | reverse complement strand
CTCTTCTGACATCCATTTTGGTCTTTTCTTCCTCTTCTGTCTTTGCAATGACCATTTGCACTCTTCCTGGATTTTTTAAAAAAAATGGTCACTTATTAAATTCTTGGAAAAATACTTGCTGAGACAAAAGCAGTATATTTTGAAGACATCCATATTTAGTAGGGCATCATACGTTGTTACTCCAATTTCCTTTCACCAGCAATGTATGAGACAACTTTAGTTCTCTCTCTTTTTTTTTTTTTTTGCAGTGAATCTTCCTCCTTTCTTCACACAGGTGCACATGAGCTGGTTCTCCACTCTTGCCCCACCTGGTGACAGCTTCTCTGGAGTTCTCCTCCTGATGGTTGGTGAAGTTGAGTCCCACCACAGCCTGGCTGGGTGCTGAGTGTTCCCAGTCCTCTACCAGACAGTATTAAGGCTCAGAGGTGAGCATGGCAATCGTAGTTCTCAAGGACCTTATCACAGAGGAGAAGAGGCATCTTATCCATGCCAACATGATCGCTGTACTCCAGAGCATGAGTGGATGGGCCACGGAAAGGAAGGACCATGCCTCACAAGGACCTTGGGACAAGGCAGTGGCGTCGGGTAGTGCCTTCTCTGGGAAGGCTGGGTCTGGGATGGCTACTTAGCTGTGAATGGAGGGAGCAGGCACTGAATCAAAGACAGCCTCCGAGGCATCAAGAACTTGCTGCGGTGTGAGTTTTGTTTTCAGTAGTACCAGGTTGTTGGCACAGTGGTTATCGAGAGAAGTCCTCTGGTCTGCATTGTTCTAAGTTAGTGCATCCATCTGTGCCTCAGATTTTCCAGGGGTAATTGATGGGGCTGCAACAGCAGAACCTTACTGCTCCCTCTTTTTATATGTCCTTGGCGAGGTCACAACAGATACCCATGGTAGTCTTTAGGACAAAAGCAGAGGAATGGAGAGAGAAAACATTAGGCAACTGCCTTCTAGCTTCACTGTGGACTTTGGCACAATGGCCAGAAGCTGACAGCAGGCAGGATCTTCAGTTCTAGTCACAATTCCCAGCTCTGTGTTTTACTCATGCATCTCGCAGGCTGCAAAGGCAGGGCAAGTCTGAGTGCATAATTCCGGGAGCTGCTGGGGACTACATTAGTCTTCATTTCTATCGTTGTTACCAACACAGCATGGTCTCACGACACTTCCAGGCCTCTGGAGAGGGGTGTACCTTTAGGTGCTGGACTTGGTTCATAAATGCAGCTGGCTGAGGGGGTAATCACCTGTGCAGGTGGACTGCGTAATGGGAAGGGAGCCTTGAAGGCTGCAAACAAATGGGAGGGAGCTGAGTGGGCCCCAGCTGCATTCGGCTGTGGAGGCCACACCTGCACCTCCCTGAGCTGTGGGGACTTTGTTCCCTGCTTGGCCTTCCACTGCTGCTTGGCCACTTGCTTGTGTTGGGGGCAGGGAGAAGTGTCCAGCTGTGCAGTTGCATATTTTTCTGGGTGTAATTACTGAGCTGGGTCTTCTGTGCGCCATTCCTTATTATCTGCCCTTCGTCTTCTTTTGGTGCCAGAGAATCCCACTTGGGGAGTTTATACAGCCAATTAACTGCTTAGCTCAAGGCAATTAATGGCTGGAATGCCAGCGTGTGCTAAAACATAAGCCGGAATTCATGTACATATGTACACATTTGCTTAATGACGGAGGCTGGGGAAAGCTCCAGATGTTGTCTGGGGAACCTGAGGAGCCACTGTGGGCCCCGCGATGCCTCCTGGAAGGGCCTTGGGTTTGCATGTGGATTCCTGGCTCTGTCCTTGACTTGCAACTAGTGTTTCAGTTTTTCTGGACAGCATTTTAATAACCTTTTGAGGTCTGAGAGCCACCAGGGTCCAGCTATGTGCTTACCGTCAGCATTCCCCATCTGGACTGTTTAGATGCACTCCTTAATGAATGCAGGAGTTCTGGCCTGCTTAATAATTCCACATATCTCTTTATCTGTAGTAACACTTGGATAATTTCTGATAAGTGACCATGAGGAATAAGGTCTGGAGAAATAAGGCTCTCCCAACACATAGCCCAAATGCCTTCAATTCCTGTAGGAAACCAGAAAACAAGATTGAATGTGGAGTCTTGAGTTTTTGTTTGCTATCTAACAGGCTGTGAGTGTGACAGCCCTTGAGTTAACCCCAGTAAATGATCTTATGAGTGTCGGAGTAGAACTGCGCACCACACGACTTTCAGTGGATGCTTTCCTGGGAGTGCATCTCCAGGCTTTTCCTCCTGGTCACTTCCTGGTGATTGGAACCTCAGCCTGTGGTCTTAGACACAGGATGTGGGGCTGCCGAGTGCTGTACTAGCTTTCCCTCCTAACAGTGAGTGTCCCTTTATGACACGTGATGAGGACTCTCTTCATTGCACCAGTTACAGCATTGTAGTTTCACTGTTGTATAAAGAAGTTTGTGACTTAATGAGAAGCTCCTCCTGAAAGTAGTTCTGTCTTAGAAGATGATGCAAGATAACGACCTGCCAACCCAAAGGAATGGGTCCAGAGGGGCAGAATTGATACCTCAGTCATAGAGTGATGGTGGCAAAGCATTGAGAGGGCTTTTCTAGGATACGTAGCAGGGTGTACCTGCCTTTTGCTCCACACCTGTAGGCACCAGAGTGATGCCTCCCTAGGAATGCCCTGAGGACAGGGAGCAGAAATGTAGATTGTAGGATGTCTCTGTTTAGATACTGTTGTTGTGTGGGCCGTCAAATCAGAACCAATTCATAGCTGACCTTCCACTGGGTTTTCAGAGGCTGTAAAAGGTACAGGAAGAGATTGCCTATCTTTCTCCCATGGAAAAGCTAGTGGATTGGAACCACATGCCATTCAGTTGGTAGCACAACTCCTTACTACTTGGCCACCAGAGCTTCGTTTGGCTCTTGTGGAAATAAAGAAGAAGGAGGAGGAGCAGGAAGAGGAAGAGGGTTTAATTTTAGGTTAATTTCTTCCTGGATCTAGGCAGGAATTATGACTTTCTTCTAAAGAGCTTGACGTAGGACTCTTTCTTATGTGTCCTCTAGAGGTGAGAAAGAAATCCACCAGCAACTCAGGAGTATAGTGGTCAACATCCAGGCGAGGATGATTGTAAAGGTCTTAAAGATTTCAAATTCTGTGCCAAGCTAGGTTCCAAAGGAGAAGTAAACATTTACCTTGGGAGGAAGCCTGGTGCTCCTGCAAGGAACATTCTTGTCTTTAGCATCAAATCCAACACCCAGTTTTTCCAGTTCTAGGAGGTGAGGGTAGGGGGGATAGGTGGAAAGAGTGACTGGACATTGGTGAGCTGTGGAGCCAGTCTTTGAGTCTGGATTATGCCAGTTTATTGGGCACTGGTCTCTAAGTCCCCAACCGGACCATAGTTAGCCAGTCTTTCTAGGAATTTGTTTCATCAGCTGAGAATTGATTAAAGGTCTGCTGCCTCTAAGTGAGAATCTTTGTCTTCTTGACGTTGAGCCTCAATCCATATTGGCAGCATCAGGATGGATGGTGAAGAGATTGAGATTGTACACAGCTTTAGTTTGCTTGGCTCCATAGGCAACAGTCTTGGCACGAGAAGCCAGGAAATTAAAAGGTGCATTGCCATGGGAAAGTCTGCTGTTAGGGACCTCTCCAAAGTACTGAAGAGCAATGGTGTCTCTGGAGACTAAGGTGCGTCTGATACAGGCCATGGTCTTCGCAATCACTTGTTATGCATCAGAGAGTTGGACAATGACCAAGGAGGATAGAAGGAGAATTGATGCCTTTGAGCTGTGGTGCTGGAGAAGAGTATTGAGAATACCACGGACTGCTAGGAAAACAAACAGATTTGTCCTGGAAAGAGTTAAACCGGGTGGCTCCTTTGAGGCAAGGATTCTGAGGCTCCGTCTAACATACTTTGGACATGTTGTGAGGAGAGACCGGTCCTTAGAGAAGGACATCATGCTTGGGAGGATGGAGGGACAGCGCAGGAGAGGAAGGCCCTCTATGATGTGGATTGATTCAGTGACTGGGATAATTGGGATGGGAGTGTCGGAGACAGTGCGATTGGCACAGGACAGAGCGGAGTTTAGGGCTGTTGTACATAGGGTCGCTATGAGTCGCAAGCGACTCGACAGCACATAACAACAATAACAACAACAGCCTCTAAGTGCTTCAATTCTAGATGAAGACTAAGCTTTTTTCTTTTCAGATCAGTGTTGAGTTGGGCGTGGCTGCAGCATAGGCACCAAGAGGTAGCTGTCACCATGGACTATCTTCTTCCGCTGCCCACAATGTCCCCAGGCCTCTGTCCTGATGGTGTCAGTGATTAGGAGGGGTCTGTTAACAGCAGATACCCCTCCCCCCCTCTGCTGTAGCACCTGGGAGAGTGATAAGGTGTCCAGACTTTAACACTGTTGAGACTAAAATAAGGTGCTGTTATAATTGTGCTGGACAATAGTGTAAATTGGGGTGCTTCTCAGATGACCACCAGTCCATCATAGTCTTCCCTGATGGCCCCACTCAAGCAAGAAGGGATCTTCACCCGGATCCCTGATGGAGAATCCTTCCTCTCTGTCACTCTAATACTTTTGTATATTGTTGTTGAGTACCATTGAGTCAGAACTGACCCATAATTGACCCGCCAGCGAGTTTTCAGAGGCAGGACTTTTCAGAGGAGGGGGAGAGTTCCCGTCCTCCCACGGAGCAACTGGTGGATTTGAACCATGTGCCTTCGAGATTGCAGTGCAATTTCTTACCACTAGGCCACCAGAGCTTCCTCTATTTCTATATGGGCCCCAATAACATAATATTGTTGCACCTCAAGCGATAAACAGAATCTTTAAAGTGATTTAAACGGTGACTCCAGTGCCCCTTAGAGGAGACTTTGTGGTCTACCTCCAGAAATCAGCTCCCGAGAACCCTGTGGAGCAGCATTCTGCTTTGATACCCATGTAGGGTTGGCAGAGGTGGGGTTGACACAGCGGCAGCCCCCTCCCAGGATGTTGGAACAACGACTGCTAAGCCTTGTTTAAGGGTGCAGTAAGCAGGTCCTTGTAGGGGAGAGGGTGGCTTGCTCACCCTCTGGGACAAGCAGTTACAAGGAATTAGCCGTAAGAATCACTCTTCTAAACCAATTAGCTTTTGCGTGCCTCTCCCTTTCCTTGAGAGGCTTCCTGGCAGCTGAAAGTAGCTCAGGTGCACAATTACGTAATTAAATTTAACAAGCTCTACAATGTGATTGACCAGGTGTTGAGGGGAGAAATCCCACAGTTCTTAAAGATTCAGTGGAGGAAAAGAATCTCATTAATTCTCCATTAGCTCATTTTATCTTTCCCCCTGAAATTATTTTTATTTATCAGTTTGTTACAAACCAGCCCTCCTGGACTTGTGGGCAACTCAGGAAAGAGGAGGCAGTGTTGAAAGATGTCTTGTATTTCCTTGTTCAACCTTTTCCTTATATTGTCTGGTACAACTAACAGAATGAGTTTTCAACACTACTCCTCCAGCTGCAGGTGGAACACCTGGAGTAAGGTGTGGCTGAAGGAAGACAGACAAACATGACTGGTAACACTGATGACTGTCTGAAGGAAGACAGACAAACATGACCGATAACACTGATGACTATCTGAAGGAAGACAGACAAACATGACCGGTAACACTGATGACTGTCTGCCTTTGGTTTCGTGGGCCTCAGTCATCCCATGATCTTGTATCCACCTTGTTATTGATAGCTGCCATTGAGTGGACTCCTAGGTTGTGCTGGCTATGTGAACAGTGTAAGAAAATGCTGCCTGTGAGCCATCCTCATGATGGACTGGTTCTAGATAATACCTTCTGTGAGCCTTCAGGTTTTCACTGGCTAGTTTCCATAAGTAGATTGGCAGGTCTTCCTACCAAGCACATCTTAGTCTGGAATCTTCACTGAAACTTTTTCATTATCAAACAACATAAAACACAAAAAACCTCTACAAATAGTCTGTGATATCCATGCATGAAATACACTCACCAGGACTCGAACACAGTCCTCATGAACAGTCATCATTTGTCTGTAGTGTGCAGCTCTTTGGTGACTTGCATGTTGCTGTGATGCTGGCAGCTGTACCACCATTGTTTCAAATACCAGAAGTGTCTCCTATGTTGAATAGATTTCAATGGCGCTTCAGACTAAAACAGACTAACAGAAGCAAGACTGAAACAGACTAAACAGAAGCAGGACTGGCTATCCATTTCCGAAATAAGAGGCACTTGAAAACTCTGTTAATAACACTGGAATATTGCTTGTTATAGTACTGGAAGAGAAGTCTCTCAGGTTGGAAGGCACTCAAAATGCTAATAACCAAGATCGGAGGAGCGGTGGGATGACATCAAGGACATCATTCATGAAGAAAGCTAAAGGTCATTAAAAAGACAAGGAAGAAAAGACCAAAATGGATGCCTGGAGATATTCTGAAACTTATTCTTTAATACTGAGAAAAGGGAAGAAATGCTGAAGTGAGAGAGCTGAGTAGATTTTTCAAAGTGCAGCTTGAGGAGACAAAGCAAAATATTATAATGAAATGTGCAAAGACCTAGAGGAACATCCAAAGAGTAGAATACACTGGCATTTCTCAAACTAAAAAGAACCAATGAACAAATTGCAATACTGGAGGATTCAATGGGAGTTCTTTAGTGATAAGAATAATTTTTTTAAAAAAAGATTATTCAAATGACAACCATAAGTAGTAGTCACTTGCAAGTTCTTGTTTGTTTGTGGAGAGGGATGGACTGGAAATACTGTGGGTCTGTGTCCTGTTTCAGCCTATGTAAATCATTATCTGAAATTGCTCTTGCTTTGGGGAATCCATTGTTCTTTGATTTTTAAACAGATCATTTTAGAGAATGGTCTCCAAACCATTACCTCCACTGCTGTAGTTGTGGTTCTCCTCATAAGCCATCAGCAGCTCTCTTTATGGCTATGCTAGGACCTTGAATGTACCAAGATAAAAATCTGTGATACTTCACAACAATTAAGGCCCTGATTTGACGCTTTCATGAAAGGCTTCCATCTGACTCTTGGGAACTAGGCTGAGAATTATTTGGCATCTGAATATTAAATATTTTGAGCATGTGTTTGAGATCTATCTTTGTCTACAACAGGGTAAAAATTTTCAATATTATTCTTCCAAACTAACATAGCTCAACAAGGGTTTGAAAGGATGTTTTCAAATAGTATGTATTCATAGTTGAAAATTCCAAAGAATGTTTGTAATATCACAATGGAATTGCAGACTGCTCTTGGCTATGACTGTCTGTGCAGCAGAGAACAAGTGGCAAAACTGGATAAAATACGTAAAGTTTCTATTTGGTCATTAGAGAACTTTTAAAGTAACAAGGACTGGAGAAATGAATACATGACAAGAAAGGAACACCCTCATAAGATTTGCTAATTCTTGTGAGAAGAGTTGAAAAAACTGAACAAAAAGTTGCAGAAAAGGGGAAGAGAGGCCATTGGACCTTTTTACAGTCTCATTGAATTAGTCACATACATTAAAATTTAAGATGTAAAGGTGGTGGCCAGTTGTGGAGAGTAGATGCCACAGAACAAAGAGGGATAGAGAAGTTAATTCACCATCACTGGCTTTCTCCTTGGAAACATTGGCTTATTCTTGAGCCGCATGATTAAGTGTGAATCAAAAAAGGAGAGCCACCTTTTCTGCAATTTCAGACTGCTGAAGAGGCAAGATTGAAGTTCATGAGCTTCTATGGTAAACATGCCCTAATTTGTATTATTCTGTAATAAGTTAAGAATACTTGTAATTTCTAGAGTAACCACCGGAAGAATTGCTAAGCACTCTAGTGAGGATAAACATGGCGTAATAATGTTGCTCAGTACAAAGAAAGATAGTAAAAAGGAGGAAAAATATAAAGCAGGAGAAGCATATAACAATAAGATAGATTTAGATGACAAAATATGAGTAATGACATTGAAAATAAGTGAACCACACATATTTCAATTGATAGTTTCAGATTATCATTAAAAACAAAACCACTTCAATATACTATTTATAGCATATATCACCTGCACTCTTGTTGTTATGTGTCATCAAGTTGATATCAACTTATAGCTACCTTATGAATAATAGCTCTGAACTCTGCTCTGTCTTGAGCCAATCTCACTGTCTCTGAAGCACTTGATGCCATTGCCCTAGTCATTGTGTCAATCTTTCTCATCTAGGGTCTTCTTCTCCTGTGCTGGTCCTGCCTGCCCTTCCTAGCATGATGTCCTCCAAGGACTGGCCCCTCCTGGCAACATGCTCAATATATGTGAGACAGAGTTTCAAAATCCTTGCCTACAAGAAGCAACCTGGTTTCACCCTCTCCAGGATAGACCATTTTGTTCTCTTGGCAGTCCATGGTATGTTCAGTATTTTTCTCTAGCAACACAACTCAAAGGCTCTCTCACTGACATTCTTAGCCATTGTTCAGCTCTCAGATGCATAGCAAGTAATTAAGAAGACCATAGCCTACATCATGCACACCTTAGTCTCCAGATTTATATCATTGCTCTTTAGCACTCTGGAGAGGTCCCTACCAGCACACTTTCCCAATGCAACTCATCTTTTGATTTTCTGACTGCTTGTGCCAAGAGTATTGATTGTGAGTCTGAGCAAGATGAAATTGTTAACAATCTATCTTCCATCTATCATGATGCTTTCAATTGGCTGTGTGGTGAGAATTTTTGTTTTCTGGTGTTGAGCTTCAATCCATATTGAGGACTGCAGTCCTTGACCTTCTGCACCAAACACTTCAGGTCGTCTTCAGTTTCAGTGAGCAGGTTTGTGTCATCTGCATAACAAAAGTAGTTGATTTTTCCTCCAATCTTGATGCCACAAAGTCCAACCTCCCAAATGATCTTTTCAGCATATAAATTGAAAAGGTATAGAGAAAGGACACATCTCCGACTCATTGCTTTCTTGATTTTGAACCATGTAGTGTTTCCTTGTCTTGCTCATATGACTGCTTCCTGGTCTAAGTATAGTTTTTACATGAACCAAATCAAAGTGTTCTTGGATTCCCATTTCTCTCAATGTTAGGCTCAATTTGTTGTGATCCACATGGTCAAATATCTTTGCATTGTCAATAAAACACAGGCAGACATTCGTCTGGTACTCTGCTGATATCCTTGGTACCATAGCCTCTTCTAAATTTAGCTTGTATTTCTGTCAGTTTTCTGTTGATGTACTGTTCCAGATGATTTTGGATAACCTTCAGCAAGATTTTGCTTGTGTGTGGTATTAATGATATTATTCAATAATTTCCACACTCTGTTAGATCAACTTTTTTTTTAATAGGAATAAATATTGATCTTTTCCAATCAGTTGACCGGGTAGCTGTCTTCCAAATTTCTTGGCAACTGGTGAGCAGATCCAGGGGTGCCTCTGCTTGTTGAAACATGTCACCTGGTATTCCATCAAGTTCTAGGGGTTTATTTTTTTGACCAGTTCCTTCAGAGCACCTTGAAGTTCCTCCTTTATCACCATTTCTTCTTGTCAAATTCTTCTGTGTCAGCCAATTCTTTTTGGTATAGTAACTGTGTACTCCTTCTATCTTCTTTTGATGCTTTCTCCATCATTCAGTGTTAAGCCCATAGCATCTTTAAATATTGCAACTCAAGGCTTGGATTTGTTCCTCAGTTCCATCATCTTAAGAAATTCTGAGTGAGTTTATCCTTTTTGATTTTCTGGCTCTAGCTTTTTGCACATTTTATTATAATACTTCGCTTTTTCTTCCTGAGCTGCCCTTTGAAATCTTCTCTTCAACTCCTAACTTTCTGATTCTTTCCCTTTGCTTTGACTTCTCAGTGTCCTAGTGCAATATTGGGATATAAAAGACTGGATAAAAATGAAAATGTATACCTTGAAAACAGTAAACTACAGAATGCTTGTTATAGCTGGACTAATATTCAAAACTGTAAAAAAAGTAGATTTTAATGCAGGGAATAGTTTTAGACATAAAAACTATCATAATAAAAAAATCATTCTACCCTCAAAACCGATATAACAGTTTAGAAATTAGTTATTTATAATATAACATCAAAATACATAAAGTAAAAGTAGAACTAAAGGAAAAATAGGAAAAATGTATACTAATACCTGAAGATGTGAAAAGATTAAGAACCTTAATATATAAAGATCATTGCTGTCATGAAAAGAAAATATATATTATTTTAATGTATATGGAT
>NW_006399810.1:12437435-12456490 GCF_000299155.1 Elephantulus edwardii | reverse complement strand
TAGAAACTAATGTAAAAAATTTATTAAACAGTCACCGAATATTTGGGAATTGTATAATATCCCTCTAAATAACCAGTCTGCCTGTCAAAAAATAAAATTCAGTAGATATTAGAAAATATTTTTAACTGAATTATAATGAAAATATAGCAGTACAAATGTGTGGGACACAGTTTCATCTGTGGTGAAGAGAAAATAGAAACCTTGACTATTTTTATCTGAAAAGAAATAACTAAGCATCCCAAGAGTTTGGAAAAAAATAGAGAATTGAACACAAAGAAATTGGAGAAAAAGACCAAAAATAATGTAATAGAATAGGTAGTAATAGAATGAAAAAGCTAATAATTGATTTGTTAAAAGGATTTTAATGTCAATTTCTAGCAAGGTGGATCAAGGAAAAAAGGAAGTCTGGAATAAAAGAAGAATACTCGGAGTGAACATATGCCATTACCCAAGATCTTATAAGCATTAATGAAACAATAGAGGAATATTATGAACAGCTTTGCCTATGTATTTAAAAATTTAAATGGAGTGTCAAACCTGTACACATTTGTCCCCTGATATCTCACAGTTTCATTCTAGATATGTGTACCCAGCAGGCAAGAATATTTAGGTACATAAAGACTGATTCTAGCAACTTGATTCATATTTGTAAAAGCTAACATACTTCTTTTCCATAGTCCAGTAATTAAACTCCTAGGTATACATACCCAACAGAATATATGCTTACTTTTTTTAATGCTTTTTTGTATCTAAGTATGAATAGTACGTTTCCTGTAACTTGTTTTGCAGCAACTAAAAACCATTTATTCATCTGTCAACAGTAGAATGCATAAATAAGCAAGCTATGGCATACTTCATATGTAAAGAAACATTATGGTCAGAAAACAGTCAGTTCTGGTGGCATAGTGAGCTGCTGTTAGAAAGGTCTGCAGTTTGAACCCACCAGATGCTCTGAGCGAGAAGGAGAAGACAACATGCTCTTAATATATATAGAGTTGGGAATGCAATAGAGGTCACTGAGGGTCAGAATCTACTTGATGGCAGTGGGCGTGGCCATTTTGGTTTAGTTAGAAAACACTTGCTAGGGGGCCTACAGATTAAGGAGTTGTATGTACAACCCAAAGGCAGGCAGAATGAATCTACTAGCTGCTCCACAGGATAAAGATGATCAGAGTCTCCTCCCTTGTGATCTACAGCCTATAACCTGATCGAAGGTCAACTATGAGTTAGTTTCAACTCAGTGGCACCTAACAACAATATCAACACTGTTACACAAAAGGACCCAGGAGAATATTACAGAGTTCAGTAAACTCAGATGCAAAAGATTCTGTACAATGTCATTCCACTCATATAGTCTTTAAAGCAGTAAAAAATAATCTTTACTAATAGAACTTAGAAAAGTAAAGACTATGATGGAACAAAGCTAGACAGTCTCCTCATGTGAGCTACAACATTGGAGACCCAATTGAGTTGGTCTGTGAGTCAGTTCCAGTTTTACAGCAGTGAGTTTGAGTTACTGTTTGTGCAGGGGCGTGAGGGATGTGTTTGGGCTATAAATATGTATCTTTATGAGTGTGTATAGTCATTTGTAAAACTCCATCACACCAGATATTGTGCACCATTTGTAATGTATATTTCAGTAAACAGTCCATTAAGGCAATATTACTAAAGCTATGTTTAAACAGACCAAGATAACACAGTATGATTTAAAATCAGGAAAGGTGTGTGTCAGGGCCATATCTTTTCTCCATACCTATTCAGTCAGTATGCTGAGAAAGCATGAATTTTGTATGAAAACGAATATAAAATTAAAAAAGAGAAGTTGAACTATAGTAAGAAGAATGTGACATCAGAATTGGAGGAAGACTTATCAAAAGCCTGTGGTGTGCAAATGACACAACCTGATTTTCAGAATGTGAAGAAGACTTGAAGCATATACTGAAGAAGGAAAAGGCTACAGCTTTCAGTATGGATTACATTTCAACATTAAAAAAAAATTCTCACCTCTAGGTCAATAGGCAACATCATTATAGGTATAGAAAAGATTGAAATTGTCAAGACATTCGTCTTTCTTGGATCCACAATCAACATCCATGGTAGGTAGCAGTGAAACAATGTATTTGAATTTTGTAAATAAATAGGAAAATAGAATGTATATGAATGATTGTATGAAATACAATGTAAAGATAGTATAAAACAATTCAAAGAAGGTATAAAACAATGTATATGAATGACACCAAGATTCTCACCACAGATGGATGGTGAAGAGACTGAGATTGTTCACAGCTTCAGTTTGCTTGGCTCTACGGTCAACACTCTTGGCACCAGCAGTCAGGAAATCAAAAAATGTATCGTGATGGGAAAGTCTGCTGTTGGTGACCTCTCTAAAGTACTCAGGAGCAACAGTGTCTCTCTGGAGACTAAGGTGCGCCTGATACAGGCCATGGTCTTTGCAATCACTTGTTATGCATCAGAGAGTTGGACAATGTCTAGGGAGGGAAGGAAAATTGATGCCTTTGAGCTGTGGTGCTGGAGAAGAGTATTGAATGTACCCTGGACTGCCAAGAAAACAAACAGATTCATCCTGGAGAGGGTTAAACCAAGCTACTCCTTGGAGGCAAGGATTCTGGGGCTTCGTCTGACATACTCTGGGCATGTTGCAAGGAGGGACAGGTCCTTGGAGAGGGACATCATGCTTGGTAGAGTGGAGGGACAGCGCAGAAGGGGAAGACCCTCTATGAGGTGGATTGATTCAGTGACTGGGGTAATTGGGATGGGTGTGTCAGAGGCAATGCGATTGGCACAGGATAGAGCAGGGTTTAGGGCTGTTGTACATAGGGTCGCTATGAGTTGTAAACAACTCGACGGCACATAACAACAACAACAACAACACACTACAAAGGCATTATTCTATGAAAACTAATGAAAATATTAAAAAAATATGCTGCTAAAGAAATGCTCAAAATCACTGGCAATAAGAGAGATAAAAATAAAAACCACAATGAGATAACATCTTAACCCCAGAAGCAGTGGCAAAATTTAGTAGGGCAGCAAGTAATAATGTTGAAGAGAATGTGGAGAGGTGAGAGGACTCTCATTACACTGTTGATGGGATTGTAAAATGCTACAACCACTCTGGAAGGCAGTTTGGTGTTTCCTAAAAAACTGAACATAGAAACTTTGTATGACCCAGCTATTTCACTACCAGGAATATACCCCAATGAAATTAGAATGGAGACACAAACAGAGACTTGTACACCAGTGTCCATGGCAGCATTATTCACTATCACAAGAACATAGAAATAGCTCAGATGCCCAACCACAACTGAATGGATTGAGAAATTGTGGTACATTCACATGATGGAATACTATGCAGCACTCAGGAGCAAATATTTTGAAAAATACTATATAACTTGGGAGAGACTGGAAAGCATTATGCTGAGTGTACTAATAAGGTCAAATTCTGCACAAGACCATTATTTTAAAAATAGAAGGATAACTAATAAAACATATGGGGATCCAAGGGGGGAAGGCGTGGGAGCAGAAGAGTGAGGACGGGTTGGGGTGAAACCACAGGGTTCCACTATTTGGTGAGTGGAGGGAGAGGGCAACGGATGTGGGAAAGATCTGGTGGAAACCTGAAAAGACAAGGTAATGGTTAGCATAGTCCAATGGTGATTAATTTTATTAAACATAGAGAATGGGAATGATTGTATTATGAAACAATGTGAATGAAGAATAGTGTGAAACACAATGTATACAAACTTGTAAGCAAACCAGTATAAAATATATTTTTTAAAAGATATGTTGCATTTGGCAAACCTGCTGTTCAAGACCTCTTTAAAGTATGAAAAGGCAAAGATGTTAGTTTAAAGACTAATGCTGTCTGACCCAAATCATGGTGTTTTCAATTGTATGTGAAAGTTGGACAATGAATAAAGGTGATAGAAGAATCTATATCTTTGAATTGTAGTGTTTGTGAAAAGTATTGGATTTCCCATGGACTGCCAAAAGCACCAATAAAACTGTACTGAGGAAGTGAAGCCAGGGTGTTTAGACACAAGGATGATGAAACTTCTCATCTACTTTTAGCATGCCGCTGGGAGGAGCCTGGTCCTTGGGAAAAAGACATAATACTGGGCAGGGAAAAGGGTCAGATAAAGAGAGGAAGATCCTCAAGAAGAAATAATAATGGACTTGAGCATAACAGAGTTCATGATAAACACACAGGATCATCATATACAGAATTTGTTCTTATGTACCTGAGTTAGTTCACACAGCATAATGCTGTGATAGAGTAAACATTTATGGATTAAATATTTGAAATTTCTTGTTTGAATTCCCTCTATAAAGGAGTCTGGATTTTGTGAGGGTGTTTTTTTTATTTACTTGATATTTTTAGATGTTAATTAGGAATGTTAAGTCACCTGTAACTCAACAGCTCTGAACCCTGCTCTGTCCTGAGCCAACAGTATTGTCTCTGACACACCTGTCCCCTTTACCCTAGTTACTGAGTCTATCCATCTCATCGAGGGTCTTCCTCACCTGTGCTGTCCTTCCACCCTCCCAAACATAACATCCCTCTTCAAGGACTGGTCCCTCCTTGCAGCATGTCCAAAATATGTCAGATGGAACTTCAGAATCCTTGCCTCCAAGGAGCATCCTAGTTTCACCCTGTCTAGGATAAACCTGTTTTCCATGGTATATTCAGTACTCCAGCACCACAGCTCAAAGGCATCAACTCTTCATCTATCATCCCTAGTCATTGTCCAGCTTTCTGATGAATAGCACTTAATTGTGAAGGCTGTGGCCTGGATCAGGTGCACCTTAGTCTCTGGAATGATATCATTGCTCCTCAGTACTCTGGAGATGTTTCTGATAGCAGACTTTCCCAATGCAATTAGTCTTTTGATTTCCTAGCTGCTGGTACCAAGAGTGTTGATTCTGGAGCCAAGCAAATGAAAGCTGTTAACAATCTCAATATCTTCCATCTATCATGATGTTGCCAGTTGGCCCAGTGATGAGAATCTTTGTTTTCTTGATTTTGAGCTTCAATCTATATTGAAGGATGCAGTCTTTTATTTTCTGCAGCAAGTGCTTCAGGTCCCCCTCAGTTTCAGCAGGCAAAGTTTTGTCATCTGCATAATGCAGATTATTGATGAGTCTTCCTCCAATCTGGATGCCACATTCTTCTTAATAGAACCCAGACTCCCAGATAATCTGTTCCACATATAGATTGAAATGGTATTGCGATAAGAAACATCCCTGGGGTACACTCTTCCTGACTTTAAACCATGCAGTGTTTCCCTGCTTTGGGAATCTTTGTCATTGTGTATGACACCGTTGATTGCCTGACCTCTTTGGCTGTAATAATAGTAATAGCTTTGAGCTTCCTTTCGTTGAACTCAGTGGAGTGATAATTCAGTATTGGGTAACCAAAACTCTTGGAAAATTACAAGAAAAAGAGGAGGAATAGAAAGGAGGAATGCAGGATGGTTTTGAGAGACTGCTCCAACACTTGGCAATAATTATATACTGAACCTATTATCTGTGTTCTTGAGTCTTTTGTTTTAAACATCTTGAGCAGTTGCTTTTACTCTGGTTCTGAAAATCTTAAAAAAAAGAAAATATCCTGTTGCATGTAGGTTAAGTGTCAGGTTTCCATGGGAGAAAGATGAAGTGTCTCCTGTTAAGATTCACAGCCTTGGAAACTTGGCTTAGGCAGTGGGTTTGGTTTTGGTTTAGAGGAAATATGTGACTGTTTTTTCTCAGCTGCAGTTAGTTGTACCAGTAAAGGCTATGTGCAGGTGTAAGATGTTGGAATCTTTTGTTCTGCCTTCAACATGGAAGCGATGCTCAGGTTAGTCATCTATTCTCCTGTATGTAGCAGTGATCATTTCTGGAGGGGCCACATGATGTAAATTGACAGTTGGTTCAATCACAATGAATCTTAGAGCTTCCCTGGGGACTAGGGTGCTCCCGTACCCCACTCCCTTGCTCAAGGTGACTCAGAAAGCATGTAAAGAGGTGTTTGAAACCAAGTCTGGTTGCTGTCAACATGAGATGTCAGCATAGAGAGAAGGAAACAAACCAGGTTATGTAGAATAAAATGGAGCCATTTGATGCAGTCTCACCTAAAATTGATCTTTTAAACTCCTTAGTTATGTGAACCAGTATGTTACCTTTGCTTAACAGTCAATTTGAATCATATTTTCTCTGCCTTACAACTGAAGACAGCCAAACTAATACAGAGATGGAAGTTTTTATTGGTTATAATTTGTTCGAAGACACACAGCTAGTACAAAGCAGAACATAAATTTCAAATCCTTTTAGCTCACAATCTATATGGCATGGCATTACTTGGAAGCCTACTTCTGCATGTATTTGAATTTAAATTTAAGTAAAAAAAAGCTGTGAATTTAGTGAAAACCAGAAAACAAATTTGGCCTCATCTTTCTGTACACTGCTCACGGACAG
The DNA here is from genome assembly GCF_000299155.1 of Elephantulus edwardii. NCBI lineage: Eukaryota > Metazoa > Chordata > Mammalia > Macroscelidea > Macroscelididae > Elephantulus > Elephantulus edwardii. The sequence goes on along the minus strand of NW_006399810.1, from coordinate 12,450,013 downwards.
TTTTGGTTTGGAATGTTTTCTATGGCTGTTCATAAGGCCACTTTGTGTACCTCTAAGACATAGGTGACATGAATGACAAGGTAGCCAGGATAGGAAGTCTTTGGGGCAAGAATGAAGAAGAGGCATCATGGGATAGCAGAGGACCTGAGAAACTGTTGGGACCTGAACAGCAGATTATCAGAGCTAACTGACAGCTGCCAGGAACCAGAAATCATTTGGGAGCTAGATATTGAAGAATGAGGCTAATGGCAAGAACATAATCAGAGTGGAGTTGAAGAACTCCAAGTCAACATCAATTCAGACAAGCATCCAGGCCCACGAGCCTCTGGGAACCAAGCACTAACAGTAGACTGTGTGCACAGCCTACATGGCTTTACTTCAAGCTGCTTTGGGCACCCAGTGATTTTCATGGATTCCTGGTATGCGTTTTGGTTCTGATTTAAATATTTTGTTTCTCAGAGATATTAAATAGCTAGTTTATGCTGCAGATAATTTAAAAACCCCAAGCAACTAAAAAACTCAACAACCACAAAAATTATGTTACAAATGCTCTTGAAAATTGCACTGCATAAGTTCTTCTGCTGGGCAGGAAGCTGCTGGGATAGCAGAGTGGCAGTTCTCATACTCTCGCGATGCATGGAGTACATAGAATATCTGAGATAAAAATGTGTGTGCTGGCTGGTGCGATCAGAAGCATATTCTTCAGTAACCTGAGAGCAATAATATGAAAGTGCTGGCATATCATAAATAGCTGAAACTAGGTTAAGAAGTCTTTGCTTCATGTTCCAACTTTGTCCCAAGGAGCCATGTGATCGCAGATAGGTTTAATTTGATCAATTAGCGTTTGTATAATAGTCTCCCAATTCTGCTCCAACCTCCATATCTATTTATTTTCTTGTAACAAATAATTCCTGTCACCAAGCCATATAATATATGTTTGGTTGATAATCTATTCTGTTTTGCTGTATATTATTTTCATCTCAGCTCATTGACATTGAAGTAGAACTTACTTAGGGCAGACCCCCCACTGGGCTTCTTGGGCTGTAAAATCACAGGAGGCGATTGCTCACCTTTCTCCTCTGGAGTCCCTGGTGAATTTGAGCCACCAGAGAGGCACAGTGTTTGGATTAGCTGCAAACTCCCTGTGAATTATGCTGCCAGAGCTCCCTCTCTATCTCATAATTGCTATTATTACCATACACCTCTATTTTTATAAAAAAAGTAGCTCTCTTTAACGATAGAAACTCTGGAAAAAATAGGTAAAATGGAAAACTTTGAATGCAAAGTTAAAAATTAATGTTAGAATTGGACAGTAACTTTCCCATTGTTGCTGTTACGTGCTGTTGAGTTGACTATGAGTCATTGAGCCCCATGAACAACTCTGAACTTTGCCCTGTCCTGAGCTGACCTCACCATCTCTGACATACCTGACCCTTTGCCACAGTCTGTACCAATCCGTCTCATCCAGGTCTTCCTCTCCTACACTGAGTCTCCACCCTTCCAAGCATGATGCCCTTCAAGGACTAGTCCCTCCTGGCAACATACTCAAAGTATATGAGATGGAGTTTCAAAAATCCTTGTCTCCAAGGATCAACCTGGTTTCACAACAAGCCCATTTGTTCTCTTGGCAGTCCATGGTATGTTCAAAACTCTTCTTCAGCACCACAACTCAAAGGCATCGTTTGCCCCCCCCAATCATCCTTAATCATTGTCCAGTGATCAGATCCATAGCAAGCAATTAAGAAGACCATAGCCTGGGTTAGGCACAGCTAAGTCTCTAGACTGACTCTTTAGCACCCTGGAGAGTTCCCTGGCAGCAGATTTTCCCCAGTGCAGCTCATCTTTTGATTTCCTGACTCCTTCCCCTTAGATGGCATTAATGCCTGTCTTTGCAGTCTTCCAACAAAGTATTCTCAGAGGGGCATTTTGTAATTGGAAATTAGCAGCCTGGGCAAAAATGAAAGAAAATAAAATATGCGTAATTACTAATAAAAATATGAGTAAAGGAAATGATGACTATAAGACAGTTTAGAAAGAGAGGAGGTGGCATTTGGATGACATCAGACCTCTATTAACTTTATAAACAGTCCTTAGCGGCAGCATCTACAAAACCAAACCTATTCCTATAAGGTCTGACATAGTTTCAGTGTTCCTACATCTACTAATTCCAGCACCAATTATACTGTTCTGTCATTGTTGTTGTTGTGTACTACCAAATTTGAACCAATCCACAGCGGACCTTCCAGTGGGTTTTCAGAGGCAGTTAATTGCATGGAAGTAGAGTACCCATACTTCTCCTGTGGAGCAGCTGGTGGATTCGAACTGTGTTCGTTTGGGATTGCAGCATAGCGTCTTGCCACTAGGCCACTAGTGCTCCTGACTGCTCTGTTACAGTATCCAAAATCCTTTGCAGTGGCTGCACAGATCTCAGAGAATTGTACTTACCGTTATGACATTTATTAGAGAAGTTTGTTGTTGTTATGTGCCATTGAGTTGCCTGTGACTCATAGCAACCCTATGCACAATAGCTCTGAACTCTGTCTTATCCTGAGCCAATCTCACTGTCTCTGACACATCTGTTCCTATTATCCCTGTCACTGAGTCAATCCATCTCATCCAGGGTCTTTCTGTTCTGCATTGTCTCCTTCACCCTTCCGAGCATATTGTCCTTCTCCAAAGACTGGTTCCTCCTGGCCACATGCCTAAAGTATATGGGACAGAGCTTCAAAATCTTTGCATCAGAGAAGTTAACAGGTTAAAATTCAGATTGGTAGCAGGATATATAATTTCTTAGTCAGAACCACTTCTCATGCATGCTCACAGACCCTTTGACCTTCATCTTCACTGCTTAGATCAGGGTTACAAAGCTCTCTTAGTCCTGACAATTATGGTGTCTCCTCTTAGTCTCCAGCGAGTTTGGGTGAAGGTTCTTGGCCCTGGTTCCGTTGGGCAGCATTCCCATGACAGCACTGTCTCCTGCCGGTTTCTGGTTCTCTGCTAAAGCTGCTGCTCCTGCTCTTGTTAGGTCCTGGTTTGACTAGTGTAGGAATTATCTGGCCCCAAAATATGCAGTCTGCATTATTTGCCTCTTTTTCCTTTCTGGTAGTGAGATTCCCCTTTTCTGCTGTTAAACCTGCATGATTTAAACTCAGTTGGATAAGAAAATGAACCAATCCCATCATGAGTCTTTCGTACACTTCCTCTTTTACATTTCTGCCATGCGCTGTGGCCAGAGTCAAAAGCAGCAGCCTAGAAAATCCATTTTAAACAATAAATCAAAGGCACCACAGATGGGATACTATATGGCAACAAAACTGTGATGTCATAAAATAACATTTCAAAGGCAGTAAGAAAATATTGTGGAATAATGCTAAATGAAAAAAGAGTGATATCATTTTATAAATAATATGTCAACAATATTAAGAATGCCCAAAATGGAAATGGGAATGGACCTAAGAAAATTCGCCAAAATAATCCCAGAAATTCCCTTAGATTGGTGGTGTTATGAGTAATACTTATTTAAATCTCACTAGTATGTTTGTATAAATGAGTTGTACGAACAATCTAAGTGACCTTCTGCTGAATAAGTTTTACTGAAGGCTTTCCTGAGGGCCTCCCCACCTCTGAGTCAAGAAGGAGATACCCACTCTCTTTCCTACATGAATTATATCTCCCTCTTTTATTTGTTTCCCACTACATCTTCACCTATCCCATACTACTTAGTAATAAAAAGTATTACAAAATTTTTAGTACTAAATCTATGAGTCACAAGCAACTCGACGGCACATAACAACATCAAATAGTAATAATAAATAAAACATAGTAATAAAAAATTACTATTTTTTATTTTTGTATGAAAATGTCCCATATTCCTCTTCTTTCTTTTAATAACTAGTTTCATCTGTGAATCCAGTTTAAAGTTTCTCGGTTACAGGTTAAAAGAACCATTGGCATTTAGAAGTCAAGCAGAATTTAAGGTATGAGCATGATTTGATATGTCATCAAAAGCAATGAACTAGGGCGTTAGCTTACTCTCTGGGAGCAAATCAGATAAAACTTTTTTACAAGGCAAGTAAGGAGTTCTTAGTTACACACAGCAGATCCAACCTGTTGGTCAATGCTATTCCTTTGCTTACCCTTCTCCAACAGCATTTGTTTAAGGTTCAACCCAGAGGAAATTCTTTGTCTTATTCTTTTCACCAAACCAGTCTTCCTCCGTTCTGTGCACCACCTGACTTTCTCTCACTGTTACGATCCTCCAACTCATCTAGTGTATGTATGTCTGTGTCTCTCTCACCTCGGAGTCCAGTCTAATCCATCTTTGATGACATCTCTGTGGCCTTCTTTTATAGGTTCAAGCTGGTAAAGCTTACCCCTCCACTGAGCCATCTAGTCAATACCCACCTCACAGCAACACCACTCACAACCGATCAAATCCTGTCTGGTCCTACGCCATCCTCGTGATTGGCTGTCGATTGGACATGTAAATTGTAGCATTTTCGCTGACTGAATTGTGCATACCTCTATTTCAGTATATATCACTTGTCACATTCTTTGCCACAATATCTTTGCACATTTCTCTCCACCACTAAGCTGTGACTTCCTCCAGCTGCCCCAGGCTCTTCTTGCATTGAGCTCTCAGAAACTGGCAGCTCCATTGGGCCAGATGCCGTCAGCTATAGATGTGAGTTTTTATTTACACATTGCTCTAATGAGTGTCGTTTTAAGACATACCAACACTCTTGTTAGGCGAGTATTTTATGACAACTGGACATTATGCTAAAGTCCAGCAAGAATTCATTATTGTTTATGTGAGGACAGGAGAGTGCCTGTGACCTAGTGGCAGAGAAGCTGCAAGAGAAGCCCAAGGTGAGATATTCGAATCTGCTGGCTGCTCTGCAGGAAAAGCATGAGTAGCCTCCTCCTGGGTGATTTACAGCTACTGAAAACCTGGTGGAGGGTCAGCTATGAGTTTGTTCTGACTCAAAGGCAATGAGAATGAGAGTGAGAAAGAGAGACCGATGGGGAGAGATGTGTGTATGTATATACTTGTTGTATAAGCATACAAAGTAGCTTAAATTTAACCAGATACATCTTAAGTCAAGGTTTCAGAGAGCCAGAACTTTAATTAATCTTCATCCTCAACAGACGTGGACATTGTCTTTGTGTTTGAATGAAGCAGTGCCCACTCAGGCATTCTGAGATAATGTGTTGTAATTACGGAGTTTAGGACCAATAAAACGTTAATAGGCCAAGTTTCTGAAAATGATGCCTCACTTTGCTCCTTGACTGAATCCCATTACAGCGAAGATTGAATCAATACGCCTTCTTGTTTTATCAAGGCTTTTCTTCTGGTTGGATGGCTGCTTAATAAAGCTAGAGAGAAGAATGGGCCATTTATTGAGCTAAATGTATGATGCCGTTTAACTTTCTGTCTTGAGCTTGCCTCTGTCAGTGTGTGCGGTACAGTGTATGCGTAGCATAGAGCATTCTTTGGAGTGTGACCATCTGTACTCCAGTGAAAAGTCACTCGGTGAGAGAGAGCAGAGCAGCCACTGAGCTGCGTGTTGGTCTAATGGGCCCTAGAATTCTTTAACCTCTTTGCATCTTAGTTTCTTAATGTATAAAATGCAAATAAGACCCGTTCTATTTTGTGTGCCTTTGGGATTGCAGTGCAGCTTCTTACCACGAGGCAACCAGAGCTCCCTTTAAGAAGACCATCTGTTGTTGTTGTTGTGTACTATCCAATTGGAACTGATCCATAGCTGACCCTCTGGCGGGTTTTCAAAGGCAAGGTAAGATATCCTGTCCTTCTTCCACAGAGCAGCTGGTTGATTCCAGCCACATGCCTTTGAGATTGCAGCACAGCTTCTTACCACTACGCCACCAGAGTGCCTCCAAAGACCATGATGCTCAATAAATATTAGTAATTTTTATTACTAGAATCCCTTGGTGGTGCAAATGGTTGTTGTACTCAAGTACAAACTGAAAGTTTGCATGTTCAGCCCCACTAAGATGTGCCTAGGAAGAAAGACCTGGCAATTTAGCTTCCAAAAAAAATAGGCCTTTGAGAAGCCTACAGAGCAGTTCTGCTCTGATTTACATGATGTCCACCATGTGTTGGAATTGACTTGATGGCAACTGATTTGGTTTTATTTTAATATGCTTTCTCTCTCTCTCTCTCTCTCTCTCAATGTGTGTCTGTGTATATGTGTATCTATATATATTCTCAGCTTCCTAGTTTCCTTCTCTATAAAAGAAGAGAGCTAAATAGGATAATATTTTAATATTTCCTTTAACTCTATAAAGACCCCGTTTGAAGCTGAATGTGTGTTAAGCCATGCAGGTTTGGAAGCAGACAGTAGGAAGTTATAGAATAGTTCAGTTGAGGGCCTCAGGGACTTTGGCACCTCATGGCCTGCCTGCTCCAGTGGTCTGTGTCCCCCAGGGGAACATAACATGGGGAGAAGATATGACAGGCAGAGGTGACTGTTGTCAGAGGCACACTGCCCATACTCCAAGTTTTGGGTCATGCTCTCAGTTGGACCAATCATAGGAGGCTATAAATCTCATGGAAAGAGGCTGGCTGTCTTTCCCCCATGGACCCACTGGTGAACTCACACCTGCATAGAGGCATGACATTAGGACTGGCAGTGCAGTCCCGAAGAATGACACCACCAGAGATTTCCCAGTTTTAAGGTAGAGCCCGGGTTGGGCTAGATCATGACAACCTACAGGAGGAGATTAGAAACAATGCTCATCATGGGAGTACTCTTTACCATAAGGTCCCTTACTTCTTTTCCTAACGATTTAATTTATAAATTTATTCCTAGCTGAAAAGCTTATTTTCTTTTATCATGAGAAATAATGCTATTTGACAAAATTTGCACTATTTTAAGGTCTCCTGGTGGAAAGTTTTCTTTTATCAAGTTGCTTTGGGTCAAGTAGCTGAGAAAGACCTCTGCATTCCTTTTCTCTGATTTGAGTGGAAGTCCTTTCTATCAAGGAACCTGGTTTCTGTTCCATCCTTTCCCCTTATCCCTTTTATCTTTTGTCTTTAGAGAGCAATTAGTGATGGTATTGTACCTTTAAAGTCTTCCTTTCATCTGTGCTTTACATACAAATGAAATATCAGATCTGCATAATGCACTGAACTCGGGAACCTTACAGTGACCAGTTCTGAGTTTATGAACACAAGGAAGAGTTTACACAAGCACAGAGCTTTGCTGCTGGTTATAGTATTTAGAATGGCATTTTCGATTTGCTTAGAGAGTAAATTTTTCTCTTATTTCTATCTTCCTTTTATTTTATTGTTGTTGGAGACAGGCATGACTATGTTGTGTGCATCTGAAATGAGAATTTGGCAGCAGTCGAGGCTCTCAGTCTTATTTTCAGGTCCAGATTTGTAATTCAGAAGAAAATCAGATGGTGCTGGGTGACTGTAGTCCCAGCTACTCAGGAGGTCTTGGCTGGAGGATCACTTGAGTCCAGGCATGCGCTATGCTGATCGAGTATCAGCACTAAGTTCAGCATCAACATGGTGACCTCCTGGGAGTTGGGGACCACCAGGTTGCTGAAGGAAGAGGGGTGACCAGCCCAGGTGGGAAACGGAGCAGGTCAGAAAATCAGATGGTATTTTGCAAGCTGCCATGGATAAAATTCATGGCTACCTCTCAGGGTACCTACTCCAGCCATCCTCCAAATAATTTAGCCGAAGAATCACACTCCTCACTATTTCCTTTCACAGAGATACTGTTTTCTTCACTTTTAGGAATCTACCTAGGATTTGAATCCTTATCTCTGCATTTAACAGTTTTGATGTAGCATTTTCTTGGTGGGAGATTAATTTTGTTTTAAGCTAACTCCTTCACAGATTTTTCTCTCTTGGGAAATGAACGGATTCTAGCAAAGTAGCATTTTAATGACTCTTTCTATAGATTTTCTTGGGATGGTAGATTTTATTGATGTTTTCTGTGAGAAAACGGAATTGTAAATGACCAGACTTACTCCTTAAGCATTAACTTGGCCGCCTGCCTCAGAATCTGTTGCTTTAGAATATTCCATAGATCTGACAGTGAAGGAGGACCTAGCTGGTTTAACCCTACAGGATTGAAGACATACTTTGATTTAATATTATTTTTTTAACCCATAATCTTAATTCTTTGCTTTTCTGAAGGTGGTGATGAATCTTTGTCATAAATGTTTGGTCACTAACACTTTTTTTTTTTAAATGAAAATTTAAGTTCTATTCAGTTATATCAAACAGAACATATGGCTCTCAAAGCCACATAGACCATACTGGGGAGAAAACCAGCAATTTACTCTACTCTTCAGCTTGGTTTTTACTTCCTTTTCATGGAAACCGTAAGATTGTTTTTGTGTTTCAGATCAAACATGTTTTTGAGCAGAGTACATTACCCAGCTGTCCTAAAAGCCATTACTTATCACTGTTCAAATTTAATCCAAACCATCTGTTACATTTCTTTCTCTCCATTTATTTTTGAGGCAGATCACAGAAAAGCTGCTTCTTGACATATCTCACTTGGAGAAACTACAAAAAGGAAAACATGTCAGAAACTTTAGATGTCATTTTGCCAATGCACTTTGCATAAATAATTAAATGTTATGCTCCACTTAGGGTTCAAAAATCCACTGCTTATTACTCCAACTTAATGTAAAGTCACAAACTCTAAGAAACAAAACAAGCTTTGCATAATTCATAATTTCATAGTGGGTTGAGTCTCAGTAACATCCACAAAGTAAAATTCTTTCTTTCAAGTACAATTCTGTCTAACTTTTTAATGTGAAGACTGGAGACTAAAAGATAATTAGTATATTTTGTATATGCAAATACATTACTAGAGAGCTCTGGTGGAGCCGTCTGTAGGGGTTGCACTGCTAACTCAAGGTCTCGCATCTCTGAGGGTTTGAAACTTGCAGCTGCTCCTCAGGAGAAAGATAGGCAGTGTCCTCCACTGTGACTGTGAAGTATATGGTGTTGATGTTCTTGACTTCCAGCTTCTTGATTTCCACTCACAAGTACCTTGTGTATAATGGAATAAAGCACTGCCTGGTCCTGTGGCCCTTCCATAATCTGTATGTTTGACTCTTCTTTTGTGGCCATTATGGCAGTCCAACTCACTAGGATTTACTTCACTTCCCAAACATAATAACCCTTCTTGTCGTGATTGATCATTCCTGATGACATATCCAAAGTAAACTAGTAAATTAGTGTCATCAGTCTTGCGTCTAAGGATGTTTGTTTATTATACAATAGGCTGTCTACTGTCTATTCAGTATTCTTAGTTAACATCACAGTTTAAATAGGTTCTTTATTCCTTTTCTATTGTCTGAATTTCTCATGCATATAAGGAGAACAAAAAGACTATGGATTAGGTTGGTATTTTTGGTTTTTAAAACTGGTAAATACCTATAACTTGCCTATTGTAGTTATGACCCAGGCCATGGTGTTTTCATGTGCTTGTGAAAACTTGATGATGAATAAGAAAGAATTGATGTCATTCAATTCTGGTATTGGTGAAGAATATAAAATAGACCATGAAGAACAAACCTATCTTGGATGAAGTGCAACCAGAGTGCTCCTTAGAATCCAGAATGTGAGGCTTTCTCTCACTTATTATTGGCATGTTAGCAGAAGGTATCAGTCCCTTGACAAGGACATCATACTTGGAAAAGTAGAGATGTAGTGAAAAAGAAGAAGACCATTAATAAGATGGATTTACACAGTGGCTGCAGCAATGGCTTGAACCACCACACACCTTATGAGATGACACCAGATTAGCAGGGCTTCATTCATTCTGTTGTACACTGGGTTTCTATGGGTAGGAGCTGACTTGACAGTGTCTAACAACTACATTTGTGTTCTGATGTCCAGACTGAAGAATTGAGCTATTCAGACTTGGTGAGGTATAGAAATTGTCACTCCAGAGCTCATATGAGCTCATATGCTTAATTTTCCATTAGCATGATTCTGGCAGACTTGAGCATATTGTTCTTTCTGAAAAGCAGCACTGACATTGGAAATACGGGTAAGATAGGGTTTATAATTAAATGAGTATCTCTAAGTTTATATTGGAAACTGTATTCATCACAGAGCCCTGCATTGTACAGTATGATTGTCACTCAGTGAAAGTCATTGTGGGTGACATTACCAAGTGTCATCTAACAAGGATGAAGAAGAAGCCACAACTTAATTATCACATCATCTCTTGGTCATAAACTGGATTCCTTTCCACAGCCAATTGTTACAAATGCCACAAGAGGCTGTATAATTGGAGGGGAAGTAACCAACTACTAGATGACATTGAGTCAACACTGACTCATACTTGCTCCCTGCTCCCATGTGTGTCAAAGTAAGCTGTCCCTCAGGCGTTTTTTCAGTGACTGATTTCTTAAAAGGAGATCACTAGACTTGTCTTCTGAGGCATCTCTAGACAAACTTGAACTGCCAGTTTTTCTTTGGCAACTGAACATGTTAACAATTTGGACAGCCCAGGGACTTCTAGGCCACTGGTGGCATAGTGCATAATAGATCTGTCTTCTAGACAAAAGGTTTGCTGTTTGAATCCACCGGCCACTCTAAGAGAGTAAAGATTTATAGCTTCAGAAACTTGATAGAGGGTGGCTGTGAGCTGCAACCAAATCAATAATCAGTGGGTTTGCTATTTCTTTTTTTTTAGGGACTCCTAGAAGGGGAGGTTGTTATTAGGTGCCATGAAGTCAACTATAACTCATGGCAACCCTATGAACAGCAGATCAGAACCCTGCCTTAGGATCAATTTAATCAGTGAGTCTATTTTTCTGAAAGCTCGCTTGGATCCCACTAAAGGATTTTTACCCCCTTTCCCCATGATTCACAATCATGACAGCTCAGGTCATATGGAAGGAATAAAGAACTCAGGAATAATGCATGCACCTATAAATTGACTAGAGGCACAATTTATTAAATCACAGCATTTTGAAAATAAGTTTTAATTACGAATATAGACCAGTTTTACAAAACTGCTGGTAACATTGCTGTTAATCGTAAGGGAGGAACAAATGCTGACTCCCCAACTGCTTGAAACGATCCTAGGAATCTATTATCTGTACAAAAAAGGTACATCCAAGATTTTGTGTAGTGGAAAGAACTCTCAAGAGAGTTGGTTATGACACAGATACCCCCAGATGTGAAGAAGTCAAAGTGAACTCTTGATCAGCAAGTCCCAATACATTGAAGACTTCTTTTCCTGTCAGTTGGGTAAGGAATAAAAATCATCTTGGAACTCTGTATGACTTGCCACTCTGTGAAACAGTCATTGTGGAGGACATTAACAAGTTTCATCTTAACAAAGATGTAGAGGAAGCCTAGTGGTTAGGAGTTACACTGCCAAGGCAGGTGGTTGAAATCCACCTGCTGCCTTTAGTCCGAAAGATAAGCAGTTTTCTTCTCTCCAATTTACAGTCTCTAACGACCCAATAGAGGGTCAGCAATGGGTAGATTCCAACTCAACAGCATTGAGTTTGAGGTTTCTTACATTTTTCAAGGCCAATTCTCTTCACTTCTAATTGCTGGTGTTTTGAATCCCAGAGGGAGGCCATTTCTCTTTGAGATAAGCGCCCATTTGACTAGCAGTCACTGCTTATGGAGAGAGAATGATTTCCTTGCTCCCTCCCTATATACAGAAGTATTTGAATACAAATGCAGCAGAAGCTTATTACATCGTAGTTTATATGTGAATGTAGAGACACTATATATTCAATCATGTCCATAGGAGCATAACCAATACTGTTGTATTGGGCTTTCAGCAAATATTTGTTGAATAAATAACAAAAATAGTAAAAATCTGATCCAGTTCAGCATTAGACTAGATCACAAGGTAGTTGTTCTCTTGCTCAATACCCTCGTTATTGTAAATGCACGCTCTTTAAGAAACGGTCTTTGAAAGGAAGACCATTCTCTGCTTCCGGATTTAGAGATAATACAGTAATAAAATGCTATGCTTCTGAGTGCATTAGAATGTATTTGGCAATCTTAGAAATCTCTTGGTGGTGAATATTGGCAAAGTAAACTAATAGTGGGCTTGTTAATTGGACTGTTTACTCTGGGTGCTCAAGGCAAATATATCATTTTAATTCCGGTTGGCAATATATTGCTGACTGGCCTCTTGGCATGACATGGGAGAGGGAAGGTAAGTGTGAGCTAGTATCCATCCTTTAGGAATAATGATCAGGAAAGAAAGAGCTGACGCTCATTTGATTTTCTCCTCTCACCGTGTTTTTGTGAAGCTGTGCATTTTTTTGAGAGCTTTAAGGGCTCCCCAGTGTACTTGATATGGACTTCCTAAGTATGTGATTAGTAATTAAAGCTGTGAAGGGATTCTTATTAGTTGAGGGGTGCATAATGTTTGCAAAACAGACATTTCTTAAAATGGGGCTTTCTTGGACAAAAGTGTCTCATGTTAAAATGTTATACACACACACATCCTGATGTTTTAAACAATTATTGTTGTGTATTGTAGAGTCAAACTCCATGCATAGCTGACCCTTTAGTAGGCTTTCAGAAGCAGTAAATTGCA
>NW_006399810.1:12382024-12435495 GCF_000299155.1 Elephantulus edwardii | reverse complement strand
GACTATTCCTTGGAGAGGAACATGATGCTTGGAAGGATGGTGGGTTGGCAAAGGAGAGGAAAATCCTCAACCAGGTGGATTGACACAGTGACTGCTACAATAGGCTTTAATGTGTGAGGAAGGCACAGATAGGATAGGTTTCTGATCTGTCGTTCATAGGGTCGCTTTGGGTTGTGCTCAACTGAATGATACCTAACAACAACAACAAGCTACCAGAGCTCCCTTTTAAAAAATTAGTCTTGTAATAATCTCTCATTATGATTTCAGGAAGGTAGATGTGCACATATATGATTACTGTCAGTCAGTTAGTCATAGGAACCACATTTCCCCAAGGTACATGATTTTTTGCTGAAGGGCTCCCCTCCCCAAGTATTGGCAGTGAATGGGTGTGTGCTAATGCAGTGTTTAAGCACAGAGTGCTACAATGAATTACAGGCAGAATACGAGTCCAGCAGAAAACCAACAGCAGGCAGTCCTCAGAACTGGAAGGGTCCTTGTCTCTGCAAGCTGAGACTATCCAAAGAGATCTTACTACCCTATGGGAAAAATTCCAATTGTCCAATGACCCTGATATTTTCTATTAAGACATTACAAATGTTCTTAATTTCAGTTATAAATATGTTGGAAAAAACTCAAACCCAAAACAGCTCTCTACCCTTGGCTAGGTATGGATTCACAGTGACAATTGATTGGAGTGCTGATTTTGTAAATTTTAATAGGAGTTGTTGCGTACCATATACTCAGAATTAACTCATAACTCACCCTCTAGTGGGTTTTAGAGGCAATAAATCACATGGGAGGTGATAGCCCATCCTTCCCCTATGGAGGAGCTGGTTGATTCGAACTGCATGCCTTTGGGATTGCAGCGTGTCTTCTTATCACTAGGTTACCAGAGCTCCCTACTGGGAGGAGGCTAGCTGTTTTTTGTCTCTCTGGGTGGCTGGTGGATTTGAACCGCTGCACACAGAGCCTTTTGGCTAGCAGTACACCACCCTACAGACTGTAGGAAAGAAAGAAATCCTAGCACTAACACTGATTTCGTACACTATAATTTAACATGTTAGAAATGGAGAATTCCCCCTGAAACTGTTGCCCTAGGTTATTCTTTAATGCTTAAACCAAAAATATCCCCTGAAGTCTTCTTAAAACCAAATGATAGTTTAGCTTAACTAATAAAGAGTATCTTTCCTGATCATCATGGTCTTTTTATAGATACAAATTAGCCAAATAACAGTGACTTGAAAATGAAATATGGACCTTAGAGAACAGTAAATTTATGCTCATGGCAGAAAAACAACTCAGAAAAGGGGGATGAGAACAGTTGCCCAAGTTGGAGAATACAATCAGTGCCACTGACTGACAATGTAGGAACTTCAAGTAATTTTTTTTAAACAAAGTTACTCGCTTATTGCCTCATTGCCATCAAGTGGGAACTGACCCATAGCTGACCCTCCAGTGGATTTTCAGAGGCAGTAAATCACATGAGAGAAGATAATCTGTCTTCTGTGGAGCAGTTTGTAGAACTTTCTGCCTTTGTACTGCCAGTGAAATATCTTACATTACATCTTACAGTAGGTCTCCCTAAATTAAAAAGTGTTAAATTATGTTGAATATAAATTGAACAATGCTCAGCTTATAATTTAGGATATGGAGTAAGCATCCTTTCTATGCCTTGATGGGCTGCCATATGCATTCTGACTTTTGAATGAGTACCCCACACTTCACCCTTTGTTCTTTCAGAGCCAGCCATGGGACAGCTCCGTGTGTCCCTTTGATGTGAAGGCTTGGCTGGCATCGCTTGCTCTGAGACATCTTTGTCTTCTCCTCATTTCTCTTGATAGGTTGGCCATTGCTAGGTCTGCAAACTCTAGAGACTTCAGAAGTTGGCGCCAGCATTCCCACATCAGCTCTTTTCTGCCATCACTTGATTTACATTCAATTTAGCTTTCACTTTCAGCATGGTCATTTTTCTCTTACTGCACTTTCATCTTTGTTAGTGACTTCCCTCTTTAATTTATCCATGAAATGTCCGGTGAGTTTGCCTCTTGATGCCATGAAAACAACCAAGTGATACACGTTGCTGTGTCTGTGTGAACTGAATAGCAGGTATGCAGTGACCAGTCACAGACTGTGACAGATGTGGCTCGATCAGTCACTGATGAGATGCATCTATTAGTTGCACAATTATTCATAAACTGAAGTTGAAGCAGCAGAGTTTGTCCTTGGTGTGTGTAACTGAAGTTTTATCAGTGTCTCTGAGGGACTCGTGTTACATAATTAAACTGTAATAACTGGAATCTCTGTATGCTGTACCATGCACAATAGGAACCATCTGCATCTAATTACATCATATCACCAGAAGTCCCAAACCTGGCTGATCATATCACTTCCCTGAGTGACACTGACTTCAGATTCATGGACCCCAAGGCAGACCTCCTAAATCGTACTTTTCTGGTGATGGAGACTCAGGAATGTGTGAATATATCCTAGGTGTGTCAGAGTAGAACTGTATTCTGTAGAGTTTCCAGTGGTTGAATTTTTTTTTTAGAAATAAATGTCTGGTTCCTAACTAGAGGGTTTTGTAGTCCAATATGTCTCCCTCTACAAATTACTGATGAATAAGAATTTCTGTGTGAGGACGAAGATGTGCCTGATTGAGGCGATGCATGATCTTTCAGTCACCTGCTAGCTGAACAATGCCTAAAGATGACAGAAGAATTTATGCCTTTGAACTTTGATATTGGACAAGACTACTGAACATAACATGGACTATCAGAAGAACAAATAGGTATGTCTTGGAGAAGTGCTCCTTGGAGGCAAGGATAGTGAAGCTTCATCTCACATACTTTTGGCATGTTGCTAGGAGAGGTTTTTCTTTGGAGTGGGACAAACTACTTGGGAAGGTGGAAGGGCAGCGACAGAGAGGAAGACCCTCAACCAGGCATATTGATACAGTGATTGTGGCAATGGGCTTGAATATGTTGTTGTTGTTGTTATGTGCCATCGAGTTGCTTGCGACTCATAGCCACCCCATGTACAACAGCCCTAAACTCTGCTCTGTCCTGTGCCAATCGCACTGTCTCCAACACACCCATCTCGATTACCCCAACCACTGAATCAGTCCACCTCATAGGGGGCCTTCCCCTTCTGCGCTGTCCCTCCACCCTCCCAAGCATGATATCCCTCTCCAAGGACCTGTCCCTCCTTGCAACATGTCCAAAGTATGACATTTTTTCAAATAGCATGAGAAGAGACAGAAGAGGATTCAGATTGGTTGTTCATAGGGTCACCATGAGTTGTACTCAACTCAATTACAGCTAACAACAGTAACAACAGATGTCTAGTAATTTCTTCTGAGGGGCCTGAGGTTGACTCAACCTATCAACCTAGTAACTAAGAAATTAACCATTTTGTTAGGTGCCATTGTGTAGCCTGGCTCATAGCAAATAGCAACCCCTGAACATGTTGCTGCACACTTTTAAATTGAGACAGTGCTTAGAAACACTTTTTTTTTTTTTGGCCGTCATTTGTGGCAATGTGTTAAACAATTGTTTTGAACCTTGCCCTGCACTGCATTATCTTCACCATATCTGATAAGCTCAAGTCACGGTGTTGAGGGTCTTCCTCTCTTTCTCTGGCCCTCTACCTTTTCCAACATGATGGGTTTTTTTCAAATGACTGGTCCTTCCTGATAATTTGCCCTAAGTATGTGAGATGAAATTTCACCATCATACAGTTTGTACAATCAGTAATTTACTGCATCTTGGTTGCACTTGCACCAAGACTGATTTGTTGTCTTTTGGCAGTCCATGGGATATGCAAGTACTCTTACCTTAAAGCCACAATTCAAAGGCACTGATAAAATCAATATGATTCTAATGTGTGTCTAGGTTTGAGAAGCATTAATAGGATTTTTGCCTTCCCACAATCATATGAACATTACCAAAGTTAGATGTGAAATAGATGAAATTGATTACCAGAATTCAATACATAATGCCCTTGAAGGACCTACCTTAGCACATGATTGCGATCAGAAGTGTCATTGAACAGTGGTGATAACAAGGAAGGTTGGTTCAAGGTTGTGGGACACCTGAATGTAGAGATACCTGAGTGCAGGCAAAAGTATGCCACAGGGTCATGCAAGTGCCAGAGTCCTTCTCACCAATGCTCTCCTTAGAAAGTCTCCATAGAGGGTGGAGGGACGGCGCAGGAGAGGAAGGCCCTTTATGAGGTGGATTGATTCAGTGACTGGGATAATTGGGATGGGAGTGTTGGAGACAGTGCGATTGGCACAGGACAGAGCGGAGTTTAGGGCTGTTGTACATAGGGTCACTATGAGTCGCAGGCGACTCGACGGCACATAACAACAACAACAACATACTAAAGTACCATCTTGATGACTGGATCTAGGTGAAATCGCCATCACTCATGTAAATTTTCATTAACATGTCAGCTTTCTCATTTACCAGTCCATTGTGGAGGAAGATGAGATGAACATGAAGCTTTCATTTTGAGGGTTTGGGTTTAAGAGTTTCTCATAATTTTCAGAATGATAAGAGCCACTGGAGGGGGTAGACAGAAAGCAGTAACCAGAAATAATTCTAGCTGGGAGCTGGAGCAAGTAATGTATGCCTACAGAAGAGGCTAATAAACCCTGACTGCACATTAGAACCACGTGTGGAGTTTTTGAAACCTCCCAATGCCTAATCCAAACTCCAACTGTATCACACATTTTGAGATCTATAATGCAGGCCCTTGAATTTTTCAAGGTCCTAAGAATTTCTATCAACTCTTGGAGCTTGGTGGCCGAGAGGACAAGTGGTTTGAATCAATCAGGTACTCTGTGGGAGAAAGATGGGCACCTTCTTCCCATTTTATTTACTCTGAAATCCTCTGGAGGGTCAGCTATGTGAGCCAGTTCTAATTGTATGGAAATGACCTCCCCCCTCCCTATATTTTAAAAATTAATGATGGCATAGGGAAGCCATCAACCATGGGTGCCCAAGCCGACTCTTTGCTGCCTAGCTAAATCAGGGAGGTTTTCCTACAGGCATCTGCTACATGTTGTTTTTGTTTGTTTAACTTTCATTCATTAGATTTTCAGCTGTTTACCAATGCAGTTGAGTGGTCACAGAATGGTAATTGGAGAGGAAAAATGAATTTGGAAACTGGAAGTTGAAGGCCCAATTTATGGCCATGAAATAGGTCAGGAAGGTAAACTGATTTTATCATGACTTAACTGCTAGCTTCTGTTAAATAGAATTATAAGAGCAGCTCCATTAATTTCATTGCATGCTTTTCAGTCTGGTAGAGAGATTTCCTCTTTTTCCCCCACCCCCCTTTTCATGTGGATGACTAATAACGTTTTCCTTCCAACAAGTTGGTTCACTCAATTAATGTGATGGATTTGGGAGGCTGGAAATTGCGCTGAAAGGCTCTTGTCAATGGGTGCCTCGCTTCTCCCTCCTACTCCCCCTTTCCACACAGTGCAGAGAGAGTTACATGGGAACCTCAGAGAATTAACCATATTGATGTGGACTTGGCAAGAGCAGCAGCACAATGAGGAATAATTAATGCTGGATTTAGGACCTCATCGGAGCCTTTGTGGGGCCATGAAAGTACAGGCTGCCTCCAGCTTGCATTTGCAGCTCAGCCCAAGCCAACTTATTCTTAATGGGAATTCTCAGTGGGTGGTGCTGATATATTACTTACATCTGAGCCAGGAGAATGCCTAATTTCTTTTGCTTTCTCTTTCTTACAGATGCAATTACTGTAGTGAAATTTGGTCCAGGAGGATGTGATGAGATTCTATTTTGAGGTTATTTCTTTCCTCCTCAGCTAAGGAGAGAATAGCCTTGTTAAACACTCGGCTGCACTTCTGCATTTATCCTTGTGGGCTGAATACACCAGCCCATTAATTTTGCTCTTTAATTCTCACAGGTGAATACCCCCTGCCAGTTGCTTTTTGTCTTAACCTCGTGGTTTACTGTGTAATCCTTATTCATGATGTGCTGGTAAATTCACTGCTGAGGAGTAGGAGGGATTGGTGAGAAAAAGAACGTCTGCATATAGGAAGCTATAGTTGGGCTGGCCAAGATTTAGTATCCTATTCCCACTTCATTTGAAAACATGCTAGGGTTTTACTTTGTATAAGGTTTGCCAAAATTATAGAGATCATACTTCCCTGCAAACAGAAATCACCTGGGTTCTGTATTTTGTACAAGTCCTTGCTGAGGCAAACCTGCAGCTGGGATTAAGAAGCATGATGTTGAAGTTGGGGGCCAGCAAGTCCTTCATTTGTTAAATGTGCTTGGACCATGCTCCCTCATATAGTCTCCCCGAGTATTTTGACAGGCTGGTAACCACTACCAATTTTATAGCTAACTGAAGCTCAGCTAACGAGGGGCCATAATTGGTAACTTAGCACTGACCCATAGAAGTCTCTCTATATTGTTGTGGTTGAGTACCATTGAGTCAGAAATGACTCATAGCTGACTTTTCACCCTCCTCTAGAGTTCAAATCCACCAGAAGCTCTTAGAGAGAAAGATGGGCAGTCTCCTATGTGATTTACAGTCTGTGAAAGGCTGCTATGAGTTGGTTCTGACTCAATGGCAATGAGTTTGAGTGTTTTGAGAGTGTGTGTGCTTGTGTGTTCTTGTTTACCATCGAGTAGAAGCTGACCTTTAGCCGATCCTCTGGTGGGTTTTCAGAGACAGATAATCACATGGGAGGAGATTGTCCATCCTGCTTCCACAGAGCAGGTGGTGGCTTTGAACTGCATGCCCTTGAGATTGCAGCTCAGCTTCTTGCCACTAGGCCACCAGAGCTCTCATCTTGAAAATACCATGGACCACCAAGAAAACAAGTAGGTCTGTCTTGGAGAAGGTGAAACCAAGTTTCTCCTTGGAGGCTAGAATTTTGATGTTCTGTCTCACATACTTTGGGCACATGGCCAGGATAGACTTATCCTTAGAGAAGGACATCATGCTCAGAAGGGTGGAGGGACAGCACAGGAGAGGAAGACCCTGGGTGAGATGGATTGATACAGTAACTGAGACAATGAGGGTTGGTGTGTCGAAATTATTGTGACTAGCCCAGGACAGGGCAAGCTTCAGAGTTGCTGTACAACTCTAAGGTCTCTGTGGGTCACAGGCAATTCGACCGCATAAAACAACAACAAGAAAAAAAAATATATTTTACATGGTCTATTTACATGGTCTAATTGATATTTGCATGGCATATATGAGTTCTAGTGGCCTAGGGCTTTGGTGACCTAGTAGTAAGGAATTGTGCATGTAGATCAAATCCATCAGCTGCTTCATGGAGAAAAAAATCTCCTGTGCAACTTATTGCATCTGAAAATCCACTGGAGGGTCAGCTATGAGTTGATTTTGACATGATCATTAATAATAGCAACAGCAACAACAACATATGATTGATACACATACCTATACACACGTGCATGCTTGGATTCACAATCAACATACTTGGTATCAACAGTCAAGAGATCAAAAGATGTATATCACATTGGGAATAATCTGCTGTCAGGAACCTCTCAAAAAGGCTGAGAAACAATGATGTCAGCTTAAAGACTAAATTTTGCCTGATCCAAGCCATGGTCTTTTGGGTTACTTACTATTGTCTGAAAGTTGGTCAGTGACTAAGGATGGCAGAAGAATTGATTCCTTTGGTTTGTGGTGTTGAAGAAGAATACGGAATATCCTATAGATCAGCAAAAGAACAAGCAGGTCTGTCTTGGAGAAAGTGTGCCTGGGATGCTCCTTGGAAGTGAAGCTTCACCTCACATACCTAGGGCAAGTTGTTGGGAGAGACAAGTCTTTGAAGAAGAAAAACATGCTTGGAAAGGTGGAGGGTCAGCAGAAGAAAGACACTTGAAAAGATGGATTGACATGGTCACTACAATAACAGGTGCAAGTATACCTGAGATGGTGAGGAGAGCACATGATAGGGCTGGGTTCACAATTGTTCATAGGGTTGCTATGAGTCACAATCACCTAAACGGAACATAACAACAACAACAACAACAATATTATATGAAAAGGAAGGTAAAATTTAGAAATGAAAAAGAATTATATAAAATAGCTTTGGGGACCACTTGTTGTGGATATAATTTTCTTTTCAGAGAGTTCCTGAGTCTTTGCTGTATTCTGGGAAGTACATTGGCAAAGAAAACCTTGTTATTGTTGGGTGCCATCAAGCCAGAACCAACTCATACCTGACCCACTAGTGGATTTTCAGAGGCAGTAAATTGCATGAGAGGAGATTGTCATACAAATGTGTTCAGCTGTTAATGGAAGCATTGATAGGTTTGAGTGTACCTAGGGGCACTTCCGAAGGAAGGTCTGGCAGTGATAATATTTTTTTTTAAATTTTGTGATTACAAACCTAGGGAACACAGTTCTACTCTGGCAGATACAAATTTTCCATGGCAACTGGCTTCTATTAGAAAAGGCCAAACAATAGCTCTTGATTTACTAGCTACAGGTCCAAAATGGACAATGGACAATGGCACATTTTCTAGTTGGCAAGAGTAGTTAGCAAATTAGTTACAGTGGTCAGCTCAACAACTCAACTCCTGACCTTTCCATGCTTTTCCAAGGCTGAGAATTACGTGGGAAAATTTTCCATCTTTTCCAGCCAAGCTGCTGGTTGATTTAAACTGCTGGAGAGGTGCAGCCTTACAGAAAATAATGCATCCTTATTTCTCTGGATATGGAATTAGATGTTAATAACTTTTCAGGGAAATTAAGCATTTGGTAGAATTGAAATGTTATCATTCACATAATTCACTACATCTGTATACAAACAAGATACAAACAAGTCTGCTTTGAATTATAAGTCAAATTTTGTATTTCTTGATTTAGGTGCTTCTCATAAGTCATATTATTAGGTTGAACTCAACTCTCTAAAACCTCATTGCTATTAACTTGAAACTGACTCATAGTTGACCTCCATTGGAATTCTGAGGCTGAAAATGGCACAGGAAGAACTCATCTTTCTTTCTTGCAGCTGTGGTTGGATTGGAACCACCAGAGAGATATGGATTAGCAGTGAAACTCCTACAGGCAATGCAACCAAATCTCCTATGAGGTTATAATAGGAGTTACTGACTGTTGACTCTGTATATTGCAGGCTTTCCACTAAAAGTCTGCACATGTGTGAACTCATTCATTCTCACAAGAGCTTCTGAGGTGAAGCTGTTTTGCTCTTGATGTTATAGACTAAGACCCTGAGGCAGGAAGGCTGTTACATTTATTTCAGGTCATAGAATCATTCAGAAGTCAAAGTTGGAATCCAAAGCCCTTCCTTTAATTCCTGTGTTGTGCTGTCTCCTACGAGCTCACTCCTCTGATCTCTAAGAAATGGATAAGGTGCTCTGAGGACCCCTGGAGATAGGAAATTTAAGCCTATCATGATAAAGTTCCCACTCACCTTGACTGTGATTGATTGTGGATTTCCTATTTTGAAATAAAGAATGTTGGAATTGATTAAAAAAAAATCTTAACCCAGTTATGATAGGATTTAGTATGACTAAAAGGGGAGAGACAGAGGGAGAGGCACTAGACTCTAGAGTAGGAAGCAATTTTCTGAACAGAACAAGGGGCACTGCATGGTTCAAAATCAAGAAAGGAGTATGTCAGGGATGAATTCTTTTTCTACAAGGTTTCAATTCATATGCTGAACAGATCATTCAGGAGGTTGGATTTATGAAGAGGAATTTGGCATCAAGATTGGAGGAAGATTCATCAACATCTTGCATTATGAAGATGATGCAACCTTGTTCACCAAAACTAAGGACTTGAATTGTTTCCTGCAGAAGGTCAAGGACTGCAGTCTTCAGTATGGATTGCATCTCAACATCAAGAAAACAAAGATCCTCACTACTGGGCCAACTGGCCAATCATGATAGATGGAGAAAGATTGAGATTATGAATAATTTCATCTTGCTCGGATCCACTGTGAAGAATCTTGGCACCAACAATCAGGAAACCAGAAGACAAGTTGCATTAGGAAAATCTGCTGTCAGGGACCTCTCCAGAGACTGGAGATTAAGGTGCACCTTACCCAGGTCATAGCCTTCTCAATTGCATACTGTACATCTGAGAGCTGGACGGTGAGTAAAAAGAAGAATGGATGCCTTTGAGTTGTGGTGCTGGAGAGGAGTATTGAACATACCAATCCCAAAGGTGCATGGTTCAAATCCACCAGATAGATGCTCCAGTCTCCTCCTGTGCCAGTGGGATCCAACTTGATAGCACACAGGAACAAAGAAATTATTTTAAAAAAACCAAACAAACCCAACCGAAAGAAACTTACTGAAACGTCAGCTGTGAGTTCTGACGTGACTGCAGTGAGGCCCCAAGGAAGAAATTATTTTACAATAGCATTATGAAATAATTGTAAAATTAAAACCCCCAGAAACTTTTACTACAGGACTTGGCTTAGTGAAACCAGCTACAGAGTCTGCAAACTATTATTGGTCTTTTCTTTCTAAATTAAACTCAGATTAGCCACATAAATCAATTTATAAATTAATACTATTCTAGGAAAACAAATTAAGGAGAGAAAAATTAAAGGATAAATCTTCAGTTACCAGTATGATAAAAGTGTTATCTTAGGGAATACTCTCTAAGTATTAAAGAAATCATAAGTTTTGATAACAAAATGTACAAAAAGCTAGTTTTCTTTGAGAAAGACTAAGGTCATAAAGGGATGCAGGCCTATAATTATGTTTATGTTTTCAAAGAAAAAGAAAACATTGCATTAGACAATGACTTCTTCAGTTCTTCCATTAAGGTCCATGTTGAGAAAGCAGCTCTTCCCCAGTCTTTTTTTTTACTTTCAAAGAGTAATTTTTATTCTGAAGTGTTATAAATTTAAACAAGCGAACAAAGTAAAGTAGATAGGGGTATAGTACAGCAGTATAGCATTTGACTGCAAAATCAAGCAGATGTGTCCTCTTTGCTTTGTTCTTATGGAGTAGGAGTGACTGAAAAAAACACAATGGAACAATTGAATAGGTGCAATAGCAATAAAAAATTTGGTTGTGAAATTATTACTCTTCAGACAACAAACATATATGCTTGATCCAACCAGATACTAAAGGGTATTTTTTTTTAAAGTTCTCTACTATATTAGTTAAACCACTTTTTTGTGACTTACTTGCCAACTAAGCAAGCAAAACTATGAGAGGTAGACATATGCCCATGGGAACACCTTCCAACCCAAGAGGCTTACCTCCTGACACTAGATCACACAAGGATCCGTTACGACGCATAAGCTTTCACATGGTCAGTATTTTCAGGAGATCACCATGCCCTTCTGCCTACTCGGCCCGAGTAAAGAAGTTCTGCTAAAACTTGACCACCAATGGTGACCACACTGGTGTTTAAACTACATGTAGCCTAACTTCCAGCATCACATAAGCCACCACAACACACAACACACAACAAACTGGCATATCCACTCATCATACTTATTCAACCTATGTGCTTAGCAAGTAACCCAAGGAGCTGGACTTTATGATGAAGAGTGTAATAACAGGATTAGAGAAAGACTCACTAACAACTGGTGACATGCAGGTGGCACAACCCATGGCATCAAAGTGAAGAAGACTGGAAGCACTTTGATGAAGATCTAAAGTTTACCTTCAACATGAGCTGTGCATCCTCATAAGAGAGCCAATAAGTAATATGATAATGAAGACTAAATTAATGTTTTCAAGGAATGCTGTATTCAAATCCACAAGGCCTGTGGAAACAGTGGTCAAATTCAATGACATTTAAATTAATGTCATTTTGCATTAGTCAAATTGGACCTATTTTTTGATTATTGGTTTTCATTCAACCACTCATGTACACTTTGCATTATAACCTCAAATACAGCTGTACAAAGAGATTATTTAAAGCTGGATTTATTTAAAATTTTAAAGAGCTCTCAGTTTGGGAACTAAATTGGCCTTACCTACGCCATGATAGTTTTCACTTGCCTCATATGCGTTTGAAACCTGGACAGTAAATCGGTAAGATTGAAGATGGGTCGAAAATTGGCAAAGAACATTGAAGATACCGTGGACTGCTAGAAGAATGAACAAAGAGTTCTTGGAAGAAGTTCAGTTGGAATGCTTCTTAGAAGCAATGATAGGGGGACTTTCTGTCATGTCCTTTGGACATGTTATCAGGACTTGTTCAGTCTCTGAGGAAGGACATTGAGATGCAGAGGGCCACTGTCAAACACTCCATGAGATGGAGTGAGTGATTGCTGACAATGGGCATAAATGTGGCAACTGTTAGGAGGATAGGCAGTGTTTTGTTTTGGTGTATGCACTTAATTACAAAAATCATATTATCTTACCCAGTGTCAGAGTTGCCAGAAAGTAGAGAAGGAGAAGAGATTTGGATTCTTCTGACCACTGATGTTTAAAACTGCAACTCAGTGAAGGGAGGGACTTTTAGATGCTCTGTGTCTTCAATACCAGGCGTAGCACTGTTGTTGTTATGTGCCATCGAGTTGCCTGCGACTCATAGCACCCTTATGTACAACAGCCCTAACTAAACTCTGCCCTGTCCTGTGCCAGTCTCACCATCTGTGACACACCTGCCCCCATTACCCCAGTCACTGACTCAATCTATCTCATCGAGGGTCTTCCTCTCTTGCGCTGTCCCTCCACGCTCCCATGCATGACGTCTGCCTCCAAGGACTGGTCCCTCCTTGCAGCATGTCCAAAGTATGTCAGACAAAGCTTCAGAATCCTTGCCTACAAGGAGCAGCCCAGTTTCACTCTCTCCACTACAAACCTGTTTGTTTTCCTAGCAGTTCATGGTATATTCAGTACTCTTCTACAACACCACAGCTCAAAGGCATCAATTCTTCTTCTACCATCCCAAGTCATTGTACGACTCTCCTATGCATAGCAAGTGATTGCAAAGACCATGACATGTATCAGGCACACCTTAGTTTCCAGACTGACATCTTTGCACTTCAGCACTTTAGAGAGGTCTCTAACTTCAGACTTTCCAGCACTAGTCCAGTCCATTTTGCTTCTGCCTTTAAATCCCTAGGACTTTATTTCTTACCACTACTTTCCCAAACTTCCTCAAGGATTTCTGTTGCCTCCTGCTTAGAATCTAGGATCCTCTGAATTGTTCCAGACTCTACAATTTGTCCTCTATGCAAGCCGTAGATGGTCTCATCCCTACCTTTGTCCTTACAGTTTCTCTTGCCCAGAGTCCCCTCTCCTCTTGTATCTGACACTGTCCCCCTTAGTGAAGACTTCTCTTACTGTTACAGGCTGACCTTGACTTCTGGTCTCAGGATCCCTAATGTTCTTAGAGTGCCACGGTACATGGTGTAGTGATTTACAGGCCAGAGAAGTCTCCCTTTATGATTTAGAACCTTGGAAACCTGATAGAGGGTGCCTAGGAGTTGGAACTAACTTGATGGCAGTGAGGTGGCGCTTGAGCTTGAGCTTCGGTCTGTATCTTTACCTCCTTCCTTCAACCAAATCGATAGCTCTATGAAACGACAATTTTATCCCATTTCACTTCCGTACCGACGAAAAATCTCAGACCCTACATAATTAGCTGATGGATTTATTTGATCTAGTTGGTCTACATTCAGGTAGATCTTTAACATATACATATTAGGATAAAAGAAAACTGTAGACTACCTGATAAAAAGATCTTTAACTCAACTTCTGTGAACTTTGAGGGATAATTTTCAGATCACAGTCAACCTGACATTTTGAGATTTTTGTAGTTGTGCACTTTTTTCCAGAAAATTGACGGGCACTCAAGTTTTGCTTGTTGCCACTGGCAGATAATGATGGAGGAGCTTAAGCAAGAATTATTTGTGATGCAGATAATAAATTACATTCATAGCATTTTTCAGAATTTAAAGGAGTTCCTGTTGTCAAAGTTAAGAAAAACCTGGTGATTTACATCTCAAAATTTTTGTTGTGCTTAGGTGCTGCTGAGTGAGGTTCAACTCATTGTGACCCTTTGAACACAGATCTGAACCTTGTCCTGGCCTGTGCCGTCCTCATACTTTCTGACACACTTGAGCCCACTGAGCAGTCACTGTATCAGCCCATCTCGTTGAGGGCTTCTCTTGTACCCACCTTCCATCTTTCCAAGCATGATGACCTTTTTCAAGGAAATAGCCTGTCTAACAATATGCCAAAACGTATGTGAGATGAAGCTGCATCATCCTTTGTTTACAAGGAGCACGCTGGCTGCACTTTCTCCAAGACATATATGCTTGTTCTTTTAGCCATCCATGGGCTGTTCTCCAAAACCACAGCCCGAAAGCATCAATTCTTTTTCTATCATCCTTATTCATTGTCCAGCTATCAGATGCATTCAAAGTGACTGAAAAGACCATGGCCTGAGTCAAGCATACCTTAGTCTTTAAATTGACACATTGCTCTTTAGTATTTGAAGATCTTGGGCCACAAAATTTTATTTCCAAATACATGGTGTGGCTGTCAGGAAACATAACTGACTTGTTGGCAACTTGTATTATGTTGTTTTTTAAACGTGTGTTCCCAAAGTCATTCAAACACCTAAGTGTTTTAGCTTTTATTTTATGGTTGAAGAAGCTGCTGCTTAGAGGTTTCCACCTTGTTCCACATCCTTTGGCTAGTTAGGTACAGACATGGAATTTCTACCATGGTTGTTCCACAATGTTTCACAGAGCAACAGAATTTTAAAGGGAGAAGGAATCTTAATTTGGGTTAGAAATAAGCTTAAATCACATCTTCTCTATCACTGAGAACTGTTAATTTGTCCAGTATTATCTGCATCCCTAGTGAGAGCACAGTGATTATATCCAGTGCTCTGATCTCCTTTCTGTGTTTGGTCTTTCATCTACACCTCTTATCAGAAGAAGAGGAAAATCATGTCTTGATTGGGTATGAGATTGCTATTGTGAGAAAAGAACTAGTGACAGAGAGAGATCTTGCTGTTGCAAATTTGCTTTGTAACAATGGGTGGAGTGGGCTCTGGGGAGGTGACTCAGAAGTGAGTTGTCTTTTTCTTCAAGAGTGTGGAGATGGAAGGCTTCCAGGGAGCCCGGAAGAAGCAGAGAAGTGCACTCAAGTTATGCTTGTGCCACTGTAAGATACTGAAGGAGAAATTGCTGCAAGAACTCTTTGTGATGCAGATGAAGTTCCTGACCTAAGAGATGAGTCAGTGCTGGATAGAGAGATTAAATGAACCACAGGAGTGGGCGGAAACAACTTCTGTGTGTTCATCTTCTCAAGTTTTCAGAAAACTTTGAAAAGCTAGCATGTGGAATCTACTCAAAAAGATACCAGCTTTTCTTTTTCTTTTTTTAAACTGGATTTTTTTGACAGACGATGTCAACACATTTTTCTTAGCTTTTTGCTTTAGTTCTTAAAATACTCATCAGGTTCTGCAGGAAATATTCCAAATGCCTGTGTGCTGTGTGAGGGCACCTGTTCTTCTCCGAGCAGGGAGTGTGTGCAGTATGGAGGGACCTGGAGCTATCACCTGGTCCAGCCCCTTACCCTCAGGCAGGTGAGGTTGAAAACAAGTCAGACAGATGGTTACCTATTCTTAGAACCCTCCAGGAATTTTCTTGACCTTCCCTCTGGCTCAATTCAGCTTAGTAGCTCTTGGATAGTTCATAAATTCTTCCTTATGCTCAAGCTGACTTTCACCTGTTTCAACCCACTGTCCTCTTTGGGCTTTTTCACATATATTGGAAAAGATAGTAGGGAATAGCTTCTTAAAATTTGTCTAATTAAAAATTTTTTTAATAGCATAAAACACCTGTTTCCTTCTTTCACTACAATCTTAATTTAGTAGAATTCTTCATTGACTTTAATTTCATACTTGAATTTGCAAGTGTCCTTGATCAGCCTATATTTTAAGGTTGAAACCTTGTCCCCACCCCCAACTCTGATCTGCTGTCAGTGGTCTCATTGTGAATGTTGGAAAGGCTTCCACATGACGTTAGAGGAAGGACTGAAGGGAGGCCGAGGGGAAGTGGCCATCCCCTTAGCAGCCACTCCTCATTTCTGGTCCAGTTCGGTCCTTACTTAACCACACTAGTAAGTGACCCACAGCTACTGATATGTGAAAGAGTCAAATTAAGAAATGAGGACCCCCCCCTAGACATGGCGTGCAGTGTTCCAGAGAGCTCTTTTACACATCTCTTTCCTCTTTCTTCCAAAGAGTTATTAAATAGGTTCATTACATAGAGCTACCTCCCAGAAAGTAACTCTCTTGCGTGTTTTCAGTGATGTCTGCTAATACGGTGCTTATTGGGTGAAAGAATGTCATACAGGTAAAATGTCATAAACCGTTGAACAGAGCACCCCTCTGCTTTCAAGAGAATTATCCAAGTTTCTAGGGGATCAGGTGTCTGCTTCTGAGAGGGGGGAATAAATCAAGCTTCTACCTCAGTCACGTTTGTTATATTGAAACAGGTGTTTGTTCCCCCGCCCCCGCCGTCTTTTGCCAGTATGGCCTTGGCTATTTCCTTGGAAATTATGTTGGGTCAAGGGTCAAGGGTCAAGGATTTGGCTCTTTCTTGTATGTAAAGAGGTGATTGGAAATTTGTTGGCCATCAACTCCTCGCTGGATTTCCAGCTGCCAACCATGCAGTTGTAGAAGGAGGACAAAACTTGAGGACAGAGTCTGCCCTTGATTAGCTCACAGCACAGCACGTTCCTACTTAGACTTCACTGTAGTCCCCATTGCCAGATCAGGTACTGATACAGGCAAGCAATGTTGCTTCCAGCTTCAAATGCCCTATAGGGTCACTCATTTTCCAAAGAATTTATCCTTTCAACACAATGTGTTGAGAGATATTTCTTAAACCTAATTACTGTTGTGCCAAGAGGTGCCTGTACAGTCATCCCAAGTGTTGACATCCACCAAGGATCACCTGCAGAGTTTGGAGAGAGGAATGTCTGCTTCTCTGGTCCAGAACTGTATTTCTATCATGAATTGGCTTTAGGTCAGCCCTGGCTTCCTAAGTTAGACTTACAGTAGAGTTCAGTTTATTTCACGATTTCATTTATATTTTTCTTTTAACTTTGTTCATTACCATCTCTATCAATTTAAGTTGTACAAACAGGCATATATTAGTAAATCTAAGTGGGGTAGAAGCAAGTCTTAAAAATCAGTAAGAATAAGTATGCTGTTGTTGTTAAGTGTCTTCAAATTAGCCAGGACTCATAGTGGCCCAATGTACAGTAGATTAATTGACCCTCTGACCCTCCAGTTTTCCCAACATGATGTTTTTTACCAAACTCCACAGTTTCACCATCTTTGCTTTTAAGGAGCGACCTGGTTGCACTTTCTCCAACATAGACTTATTTGTTCTTTCTGACAATTCATGTGATAGTTAGTACCCTTCTTCAACACCATAACTCAAAGGCATAAGTTCTCTTCTCATTCTTATTCCTTCTCAAATGTTTAGATGCATAGGAATCAGGTGAAAAATACCATAATTTGGATCAGATACACCTTAGTCTTTAAAATGACATCATTGCTGTTTAACACTTTGGAGACATTCTTGGCAGCAGACATCCCCAACACAACGTGTCTTTTGGTTTCCTGACTGCTGCCATCATGGGAGTGGATTGTAAATCCAAGTAAAATCAAATTATTGACTTTACTCTTTTCTGCATCTATTATAATGTTGCCTGTCAGTCCAGTGATGAAGATTTTTGTTTTCTTGATGCTAAAATGCAACCCATATTGAAGGCTATAGTCTTTGATCTTCTTCAGCAAGTGCTTCAGGTTTTCATTTTCAGCAAGCTAGGTTGTATCATCTGCGTAATGAGGGTTGTTGATGAATCTTTCTCTAATCCTAATACTAAGTTATTATTCATATAGTCCAGCTTCTTAAATTATTTGTGCATACCAAGAATAACAATATCATGTATAAAAATAAAAATTTTCAGTATGAAAATAAAAATCCATCATTAATCGCAGGAGACTTTTCAGGAAGAATTAAAGCCTTTGTAGTTTACAGCATTTGCTTGGCCTTAAATGTCTCTGAGATACCAGATCCTATGTTGACCTCTCCATTGACAGTGGTGAATAATATAACCAAGATGTGTGCCCTCAAGCTAGACCCTGTCAGTACCGGCTGGTGAATGTGAGCAGGTCGTTGTCTACTCATGCCTAGTAACCTCACCCAGGGATTTTGCCTATGGAGCCATAATTAACCTGAAGGGAGCAGGGCAGAAAGGGGACAACTTTTTTAGAGGAGTTAAGCTCTGTTCAACCTGCAGAATAAGTTTCTATTAACCAGGAAGAGAAAAGGAGACATGGGAAAAGGACTTTCTGAGGAGCTGAGAACAGCATGTGGTGAACCTTGGAGGGCAGAGCAAGAAGTGCAGTAGTGGATCAGGCTGAAAGGACTGACAGTATTTCTGTTGGCTGAGTTTTGGAAGTAGATTGCTCATTTCCTAGTTGGTTTTAGTCTGGAAGCCCTGCTGAAGCAGATTCAGTGTTACAGGAACAAGTCTCCACAGACAAGAATGTGCACGACGACCCGTTCAAAGAAAGGCAACCAGACGGAATGTGGAAATGGTTGATATTACATGCTAGAAATCTTGCTGAAGATAGTTTTAAGATGGCTGTCAGGAAGATTCAAGCTGAATTATTCAGGAGATAACTTGGAATAAAGGATATCATTGTTGATGCCAGGTGGATCTTGACTGACAGCAGAGATTAGCAGAAATATGTTTACCTGCATTTGTGTGGATGCTGTTTGTTTTGTAAATGGTACGTTTGACTGTGTGAATCATAACAAATCATAGATCACATTTTGTGAAATGGGAATTCTATAACACTTAATTGTATTAATGCAGAAACTATACATGACCATGAATCACTCTTTTGAATAGAGCAAGGTGTGTTTAGCCTTGGAAGAGATGAATTCCAGGGTGATACTCTTTCACTATTCTGTCTATCTGGTGGACAGATAATCTGAGGAGCTGTGGCATATAAAGAGCACTGCATCAGGGTGATGGTTGTCATGTGCACACGTGTGGGAGCTGGCTCACAGCTGACCCTCCAGCAGGTTTCCAGAGGCTGTAAATCACACAGGAGGAGACTGCCTGTCTTTCTCTTGTGGATCAGCTGGTGAATTTGAACTGTCTGCTTTTGGGTTAGTAGCTTAGCGCTAAGCTCCCAGGGCTCCCCAACATCAGGATTAGAGGAGGATTAACAATCTCTAAAATGTTGCCTATTTTGACTGAGTTTCAGAGAGTTTGAGGCACTCACTGATAAAGGTAAAAGATTCCAGCTTTCAGCATAGATTGCATCTGAACAAAGAAAACAGAGATCCTTACACCTGGACCAATAAACAACATCATGATAAATGGGAGAGACATTGAGGATGCCAAGGATGACACTTGTCTTGAATCCATAATCAGTGTCCATGGAAACAGCATTCGGAAATCAAGTGACATTGCCTTGGATAAATCTGCTTCAAAAGACTTCTTTTAAATTAAAAAAAGCACTTTGATGACCAAGATTTGTCTAAGCCAAACATTGCATTTCATTCATCTCATGTGCATATGAAATCTAGATCATGAAACCTGACCAAAGAAGGATTGACAAACATGAATTGTGGCATTGGCAAAGAATATTGAACATGCTGTGAACTACCAACAGAATAAGCAAATTCGCCTTGAAAGAAGTAGAGCAAAAATGCCCCTTAGAAGAGAGGATTTTGTGTCAATTCCATTATACATGCTGTCATGAGGAAGATGCCATCAAGGGAAAGACATCATGCTTGGTAAAGAATCAGTGGAAAAGGGAGACAGTTTCAAGGAGATGAATTGACAGTGGCAGCAACAATGGGCTCAAACCTCTTCAAGATTGTGAGGATGGCACAGGACTGGGCAACATTTACTTCTGTGAAACAGTGATGTCACTATGAGTCAGAGCCAACATTATGACATCTAACATGTGGCCGGGAGGAACTTGTCCTTGGAGAAGGACATCATGTTGGGAAGGGTGGAAGTACAGTGTAGGAGAGGAAGACCCAGGATGAGATGGATTCACACAGGAACTGGGGCAATGGGATTAGGTGTGTCAAAGCCAGTGAGACTGGCTCAGGATAGGGCAGGCTTCAGAGCTATTGTACACAGGGTTGCTATGAGTCACAGGTAACTCGATGATACCTAACAGTAACAATGGCCAAGTAATTATTAGAAAGTATAGTAACTATGGAAATTAATTTTGCATCTTTTAACTATTTTATATTCCTTGGAATGGACAAGGAATGACTAGAGTAACAACAGCATTTGTTAGCAGTAATTGACATTAGATGTCATAGAGTTTGTTTTGAATCATATAACAACCCTGTGTAGGACAGATTAAAACTTTTCTCAATCTCAAACAAACAAATTCAACCTGGAGAGGGTTAAACCAGGCTGCTTCTTGGAGGCAAGGATTCTGGGGATTTGTCTGACATACTTTAAACATGTAAGAAGGGACAGGTCCTTGGAGAAGGACATCATGCTTGGTAGGGTGGAGGAATGGCATAGGAGGGGAAGACCCTATATGAGGTGGATTGATTCCGTGACTGGGGCAATCAGGATGGGAGTGTCAGAGGCAGTGAGATTGGCACAGGACAGAGAAGGTTTTAAGGCTGTTGTACATAGGGTCGCTATGAGTCGCAAGCGACTCAACGGCATATAACAACAATAACAACATGTTTTCTGATGTATTTTTAAATTTTTTAATGTGTATTTTTCAATTAAATAAACCAAGGAAACAAATAAGAGTATAATTATGTATTGATACATTTGTTGTTTGAGCATTCGTATTATCAATATGTTGTTGTTGTTAAGTGCTGTCGAGTCGCAGGCGACTCATAGCGACCCTATGAAGGAGAGTCCTTGACGCTTGGGTGCCTTCCATAATAGCTTGCCTCCGGAAACCCTATGAACTTGGAGAGAGGATGAAAGGATTATCAATATACAATAGGTAAAAATAATTATCATATATGTGGGGGGTTTTGGTTATACTAATTTATTTACAAAATTTGAGTACATTGTTCTCCAGAACAGATTCTTCCAATTTCCCTCATGCCTCCACCCATCAAATTATACAACTCCATGATTAATCCCATTTTGTGCAATTCTTATACTCTCCGCTTGTGCTTAAGCCCATTGTTACAGTCACTGAGTCAATCCATCTCATTGACGGTCTTCTTCTATTTTGTTGACTGTCGTGTAGGTTGATTTTATAAAACAAATTACTTTTTTTTACTACTGTTTATTTTATGTCCAGTAATGAGTACATTGAGGATTTTGCATATTACAAGGTATAAGGATCTTTTTTCTAAGATCGCTCTTTATTTAAAAAATTTTCTTTTAATTACTGTTATTAATTTTAATGAACATCTACAGAGATAAAACAAATTACTTTTGTAGGTCATTGACTTTGACTTTTGCCCCATGATTTGAGCTAAGTAATAGTACAAGCAAAATACTGCTGAAGATCATCCAAAAATGGCTGGAAAAGTACATAGATAAGGAACCACAACTGCCAGAAGTTCAACTGCAGAAGCAGGATTTAGAAGAGGCTGAGGCACCAGGGATATCACGGCTGATGTCAGATGGATCCTGGCTGAAAGTAAGGAATACCAGACAAATGTCTTTTTGTGCTTTATTGACTTTACAAAGGCATTAGACTGTGTGGATCATGACACGTTGTGGCTGACACTGAGAAGAATGGGAATGCCAGAGTGCTTGATTGTGCTCATGTGGGATATATACCTGGATCAGGAGGCTGTTGTGTAAACGGAGCAGGGGAGCACTGCATGGTTTGGAACTGGGAAGGGAGTGCATCTGGGATGTGTTCTTTCTCCATACCTAGTCAGTCTGTATGCTGAGCAAATTATGTGAGAAGCTGGATTGGAGGGAATCTCATCAATAGCCTGCATGATGCAGATGACACAACCAGCTTGCTAAAGAGAGGAGGGCTTGAAACACTTGTTGCATGAGATAAAAAATGCAGCCTTTAGTCTGGATTGCATCTCAATATCAAGAAAACAAAGATTCTTACTACTGGACCAATAGACAGTGTCATGATGGATGGAGAGTACGTTGAATTTGTTAACAGCTTCATCTAGCTTAGATCCACAGTTAACACCAGAAGTCAGGAAATAAGGAGACATATTGCACTGGGAAAATCCAGTCAGAGAAATTTCCAAATTATTTGAGGAGTAGTGATGTCAGTTTGAGGACTGAGGTGAGCCTGATTCAGGCCATAGTCTTTCCAGTTACTAGCTATGCATCCAAGACCTGGACAATGAATAGGGATGACAGAAAAGAATTGACGCCTTTGAGAGGTGGTGCTGGAGAAGAGCACATGGACGGCCAAGAGAATGAACAGATATTTCTTGGAGAGGGTGCAGTTAGTCTGCTCTTTGGAGGCAAGAATACTAAGGCTTCACATTGTATACTTTGGACATGTTGCTAGGAGGTGCTGTTCCTTGGAGAAGGACATCATGCTGGGAAGAGTGGAGGGTCAGTGAAGGAGAGGAAGATACTCAACCAGGTGGATTGACACAGTGCCTACTGCAGTGGTCTCTTGTGTGTCAGGAAGTGTGAGGATGGCGCAGGATAGACAAGGATTCAGACCTTTTTTTATAGGGTCACTATGAGTCTTGCTTGACTCAACTGCACCCAATAACAACAACAAGCCCTTTGAATGGGAGCATGAAAAGAAGCTGTGTGGATTGCTAATGAAGGATTCAGTTAGTTTTGCCATCCACCCCTCCCCAAACTAAAATGAAGCAGTTCTAGATAAAGAAGACGGGGATCTCACTACCAGGAAGAAAGAAGCAGCAGATAATTCAGCTCACATCCTTTAGGGCCACAGAGTTCCTGTGCAATGTGAACACAGACCCAGACTGAGACACTGCAGGAGCGGCAGCAGAGAACCACAGGCTGATGTGAGACAGAACTGATGGGACTACTGTCCTCTAGAGCCAGATCTGTGGGCTCTCACCCAAGCTTACTGGAGGCAAAATGGGCAAGATTAAGAAAGCGTTGTAACACTTGTGTAAAGCCTAAAGACTGAAGGTCAAAGGACCTGAAAGCATATCTGAGGAATTATATCCTGTTGCCAACCTGAATTGAAACATTAACTTTGGTAATAAACGTCATTATAGTGAATATAGTTTGTGAGTTCTGGGTGGCCATTGCAACAGACTAGTGGACCCAGTAATAGAGCAATAAGAACCTTGGATGGGGGTGGAGGAGGACATTTGGTATTAGAATTAGTCGAAGGAGGTGCAGGTGCATGGAGAAATGTCTGATGTTATGGTAATAATACATTTATGCTGCTGGTGATATTGATTGGAACTGTTACCCTTTGTCAAGTTAATGGAAGTCAGGAGTGGCTGTCCCCCACACTGCCTTCACTCTGTTTTACACTGGGCCTCTACCTTTCCAAACATGCTGTTCTTTTATAAATACTGGCCTTTCCCAATAACATGAGATGGCATTTTATTTGGATTTAGAACCCATCTCGAGTACTAAACTCTAGTGATTGGAGATGAGGGGATTTGTGGGATGAAATCAAGGACATCATACATGAAGAAAAGAGAAGGTCATTACAAAGACGGGAAAGAAAGCAGAAGACTGCAATGAATATTAGAAGAGACTCTGAAGTTTGTTCTTGAATGTAAAAAAGCTAAAGCAAAAGGAAGCAATATGTTCTCGTAGTCTCTGTCGAATATGACTGATCATGTTGAGGGGAAGTGAGTATTTTGATCAGATCTCTTTGTTATGCCTGTGACTTAGTTATTATCATAGTCAAGTTACACATGATTAATCTTTAAGCATATTCATAGGATCAGAAGAAACAGCTTATTTATTCTGTGCAATTTGTCTTATCATTTGTCTTTCCTCCCCTTCCTAAGCCCATTGGACTACTCATTTTATTAATTTGGTTTTATGTACCATTCAGTAATAAATGCCACTTAAAAAACACATAGTAAATATCTGCTTTTTCGTAATTTAGCTAACTGGTGTTGTAGTACTTTGGGACTTGACTCACAGATTGAGTCTCTCAAATCCTCCAGCTTCTCTGGGGGAGAAAGGTGGGCCGCCTATTCTTATACAGTTTTTAGCCTCATAAACCCACGAGGTGGTCAGTTATGAATTGGTTCCAACTTAGTGGCAAACAAAGACAATTGAAAGAATAGAACATCCCATCAAGATGCTAATGAATATTTGGCACCATTCTTATATTGACAGTTTTCATCAAAGGAGAGATGCCAAATTATTGTATATTCAACTGTGACAAAGTTGTTTCGTTCTCCTTTCTTAATTTTTTTTTTCTCATGAAGATTTCAGTGTATAGAAAACTATCCTACCTCTTATGGTTTGGCCAAAGATAAACCTTGCTTTATTCTGTTAATTATTAAAGGAAACAGACATGCACACAGATATCCTTATTAAATTGTTTACTATTTTTCTAATAATTTATATACTTCCTTAGATGATATATTTCTTTAACCCCAAAGAAACATAAGGAAGTATTTTCATTTTTTTCTAAAGGAGTGTTTTAGATTACAGAATTAAAGAGCCTTTTTTCTCTAACACTAAAGGCCACCAGATGTCAGTGTAACTTAAAGAATAAACTCTTCTCTGCTGAGGTTGTGTGCATTTATCATTCATTGGTTCTGCATGTTGCTTGTTTCTTTCTTATTTTTGAATTCTAAAATCAGAAGGAGTTTTAAAAGAATATGCACATATGCTCTTCAAATATTTGAGTCATTAAATATAGTGAAAGGAGTTTCCTTGGCTCGACTCTTTTGAGGGAGTTCTGGTGATGTGCGTGCTGCTAACCAAAGGTCGGTGTTTCAAATCTATCAGCGTCTCTGTAAAAGGAAGAGGGGCCGTCTACTTCCATTAGGATTTACATCCTTGGAGATCCAATGGAGGGTCGCTGTGAGTTAGACTCAGCTTGACAGTAATGAACTCTTTAGAAAACTCCAAATAAATGTGTATTTCATTCATTCTTAGGAGTCCCTATATATTGTAAATGGGTAAAGTGTTCACTGTTAACCGAAAGGTCAGCGGTTCGTCTCCCCAGAGGTGCTTTAGAAGAATGACCTAGTGATTTACTTCTGAAATTTCTGTGGGGCATAGTTCCACTCTGACACACATGGCCAACTGATTAGACAGGACAGGGAATTCATTTTCTACTCTGTAGAATGCTTCAAATATTTTGGTATTATTGAACGAAAACAAGCTTTCGGATCTAGGCCTGGGGTGGTTCTGTGTTTGAACTGCTCATGGTTTTTACTTTGAGTGTAGGCTGTGACTTGTCCGAAGTCTGACCATCTGAGAGGTGAGATTTTCTTTCTTGTCAGTTCTTTTCACGCCCTATAGGCCTTAGGACCTGTGGCTTTATTTATTTCGTGGCTAGCTATAAATGGGGGCACATGCAACTCAGTGTCTGTCATATTGGAGACCGGAATTTGATTCTAGCAAGTTTACCTCCTATGTCGCCAGGAGGTGCTACTCATCAGGGCTTCTATGATCCTATGATACCAAACAGGTTTTGGTAGAGCTGCCATTTCATTGTGATTTCAAAATTATGAATAACATTGCTTTAAACATTTATGTGCAGATTTTTCTGTAAACATGCATTTTCAACTCATTTGGGTATAAATACCTAGGAATGTGACTGCTACATCATACAGTGAATTCATACAAGCCTTTTAAAATGTGAGTGGAAGAGCTGAGACTGGCTAGAAAAAGGTTCAGACCATTGTCAGTGAGGATAATTTTAAAGCGTTGCTGCACACTTTTTAAGTTGACGGCCATGTTTAGAAATATATTTGCCGTCATTTGCGGCAACGTGTTAAGGAGAGTCTGAGGAGACTTCAGTTAGTTTTCTGAGTTATTTATTAAACTTCAAGTCTGGCTAGTTGCTTCCTTTGTATGATAAATAGCACATTTAAGTATTGATTTTTAGCCAAATTGCTCATGAATCTGCATCTAGAGCATTCTGCTTTTCTCCTGGAGAAGTTTTTGTGGTGAGTGCAACAAGGAGCGCTTCCATACAGCAGAGATTATGAGGACGGCATAGGATTGGGCATGGCTGCGATCCGTTGTCCATGGGGGATCCTAACATGAGTTGGCATCAACTCGATAACATCTAACAGCACTTAATACACAAGTCCCATTTTATTAAAAATAAGAAAAGGACAAACTTTGTTGAGTTCAATTAAATCTCAAGTAATTGGAATAAAAAATTTTTGCAGGTAAAGGGGAAAAGTATGCAGGTAAAACCCATTTATTAGGAAATGCCTTGAAATTGGTTGTTTGTTGTTATCCTGCCCTTTGGGAGGAAGGAGCTGATGTTAGCCATAATGCTAAGGAAGCATTTTCTCCAGCAGGCTGTTCCTGAAAGGCAAGCTTTTCCGAGGTTTTAATTAGAAGATCATAGTCCTTCTGGATCTAGAGTTATGGTTTGGAGCCAAGGCTAAAGGTTTTAGAGAGATTTTCCTTCTGTGGCATTATCCTTCCTCAGCCCATAGGACTCTGTACACATGCCCCCCCAGCTGCTCTAGGAGTGAGTGTGAGTTTGGGCTGCTGTCTTTATTAACCCAGCTTGAAGCAGGATAGCAAAAGCCACTGAAACACATCTTCCTGGTCCTGCTGAGAGACCAGCAATACCTCAGGCTCTGTCTGTTGTCACCTGACAGAACTCCTGGAAGCTGGGCATTGTTGGAATGGGCTATTTAAAATGTCCCCCACACAGAAAGGGTACACTGACTTCAGGAATGGAGCCAAGTGAGTGACTTGGGGAACCTCCTCTGGGAGTGTAGCTCTGCAGTGGTGCTGTCCTAGCAGCCACAGAGACGTCTCTATTAGAGACCTGTGCTGTCCCTGCCCACGCCTGGTACCCAACTGCTGTTCCTGAGACAGGAAGAGCAGAGAGCAGTCCCTGTCAAAAGCTCTGTGGGGGTGACATTTTACCCTTATTAGGGGTGCTGGTGCATTGTTATGTGCTGTCGGGCTGTCGGTGTCTGTAACTCATAGCGACCATATGCACAATAGCCCTGAACCCTGCCTTGTCCTGAGTCAATCTCACTGTCTCTGACACACCTGTCCCACACCTGTCTCTATTACCCCAGGCACCGTGACAATCCATCTCATCCAGGGCCTTCCTCTCCTGTGTTATAAGATGACAAATCCCTCCCTTTCCCAGTCCTGCTGTTGAGTTTATCACCGTCCTGATGTGCTCCCGAATCTCCTAGTGGTGACTGATGTTGGCTCCTTAGAGCTCCCAGCACCCCGTGCCTCTAAATCTCACTTGGTAATTAATCATAGACTGCTGTATGAAAACTCTCATTGTTTTATTTTAGTTTGTTGCCTTCATTGCATGCACTGAAATGCAGCTTTTCACGTTGAGTATGGTGTGGTATATCTCTAACAGGCTAAATAAGGTTTGTTGATTGGTTTGTCACCTTCCCCTAAAGTCAAGGTATATTTACAGTTACTTCATTGCTTTCAATATCTCCCGCTCTCCCTGCCATCTCATCAAGTTTTCACATTTATATTCAGTAAAATTGACATTTAAGATTCTTGCACAGACTCTGTGCTCTGAGTGAGTTTTATCAAGTAATTTTAATCTTATTGTTATAGTGATTCCCTTTGTTAGAGAAAGTTCAGAGAAATCAAAGAATCAAAAAGACCTACTCACTGCTCTCAAGTCACTTCTGACTTACAGCAAGTCTTCAAGACAGAGTCAGGTTTCCAAAGATCCAGGTCTCGGTGGAAGCAGGTTGCCGCATCATTTTCCATTTTCTCAAGGAGCAACTGGGAGGTTCAAATTATGGACCTTTTAGTTGACAGTCAAATACATTAACTATTGTACCGGGGCTCTTAATCATAAAGAACTGAAAAAACCCCCAAAAAACCTACAACTGAAAACCCAACACCCCTCCATCTCACTGCTGTTGAGTCAGAACTGATTCATAGCCACCCCTCCAGCAGGTTGTCAGAGGCAGTAAATCACATGGGAGGATACTGCTCCTCTTTTTCTCATGGAGTAGCTCATGGATTCAAATTATGCCCCTTTACACTGGCAGCTCAATTCCTTGCCTGTAAGCCTCAGGGAGCTCTGGTGGTCCACCGATAAGGAGCTGCGCTGCCATCCCAAAGGCACATAGTTCCGACTGTTCTGTGGGGGAATGATGAACAATCTCCTCTTGTGTGATTTACTGCCTCCGAAAATTCACTGGCGAGTCAGCCAAGAGTAGGTTCCTGTTCGACAGTACACAACAAGCCAGGAGAGCTCCCTATGATAATGGAAGATGTGCTGAGATCCTCTTTGAAAAGCTGGCAGTTCAAGTTCACATGTGTGGACTACACAGATGCCGTACAGATGAAAGCCCTCAAGATTTGCTTTCATGAAGAGCACAGACAAGAAAGCCAGGGACTCAGATCCACTCTGTATCATAGGATTGCCATGTGGCACTATTGCCTGGAGGGCAACAGACTTCTATTTGTTGTGCTCTCATCACTGTAATATATATTATTGTTATGTACATTCTGTCTTTGTATCAGCATTGAAGTATTTCTGAAAATAAAATCATACTGTCCCTTGTGGATTTTTACCTGCATTTAAAAGTTTTACTGCCTTGATTATTTGGATGTGTGTGTAGTACAGTCCCCTGCTATTGAGTTGAGTCTGACCCTCCAGGACAGAGTTGTTGTTAGATACGAGAGTTGACATGACTCCTAGATCTGAACCCTGTCTTATCCTGCACCATGTTCACAATCTCTCTCATAGGGGATCCCGTGGTGGTAATCAGGTGTCAATCCATCCCACTGAGGGTCTTTCTCTCTGGCTCTAACCCTCCACCTTCCCCAGCACAATGCCCCTCTCCAATGATTGGTTCCTGAGAAAATGCCCACAGTGAGTGAGGCGAAGTGTCACATCCTTGCCTCTAAGGACCACTCCAGTTGCACTTCCTTTAAGATAGATGTGTTTGGAGTTTTTTACAGTCCATGATGTATTTCATATCCTTTGCCAGCACAATTCAAAGGCATCGATTCTTCTTTGACTCCTTTATTTGTTGTCCATGTTTCATATACGTAGGAAGCAAATGGAAATACCATGGCTTGGGCTAGGTGCAACTTAGTCCTTAAACTGGAATTTCTGTTCTTTAGAGACCTTTGGAAAGAGGTCCTTGATAGCAGATTTCCCCAATGCAACAGGTCTTTTGATGTCTTGACTATTACTACCATGGGTTGATTGTTACAGACTCTGAAACTTGTACTGGAATGAAAAGAGGCTAAAACAATCCGGAGGAATGCTGAGGTGAAAGAGCTGAACAGAGTGTTTCAGAGAATTGTTCGAGAAGACAAAGAATGTATTATAGTGATTATATATATATATATATATATATATATATATATATATATATATATATGTAAAACTAATAGAATTGTAAAACTCACTTGAATAAAATCCATCGTGGTCTAGTCATTAGTGATCCTGTAGGATACGTGCAGTTACCCCCTACAGCTTCCATGGTTGTAATATTTGTAGCAGACTACCTTACTTTCTCCTGGTAGCAGTTGGTAAGTTTGAACTGCTGAACTTCTAGTTAACTATCAAGGGCTTAACCACCTTAGCACTAGGGCTCTTTATGCTCTATTGTTATTGTTAATTGCCTTTGACTATGACTGTGACTCAGAGATGACTCTGTGGACAACAGATTGATACACTACCCTACCCTGGGCCATCCTCACAAGCCTATTGTTGGAGCCACTCTGTCAGTCCATCTCTTTGAGAATCCTTCTCTCTTTTGCTGACCCTCCACTTGCCCCAGCAGTTACCCTGATAGGGAAAACTGAACTCCTTGAGTCTGAACTAACAGCTAGCTGATCCTCCAGCAGGATTCTGAGGCACTAACTACATGGGAGGGAATCCTCATCTTCTCTTGTGGAGCCACTAGTGGATTCAGAGTGCTAGACAGGTACCACGTTTGTGTTAGCAGCATAAAGCAAATAGCAGTTTCGCACTTTTCAATCATCATATCATTTTTCTGAAATGCTTTATCCTAGGAACAGAGTATCAGAGCTCTACCAAAATGTTTTGTTTGTTATTTTCCAAATATTTTTTTTAAAAAAGAGATGGAGAAGATTGCTGAATATCCCATGGACTTCCCAAAGAACAAAAAGGTATGTCTTGGAGAAAGTGCAGCCCGAGTGCTTCTTGAGTCAAAGATGATGAAGCTTCATCTCACATACTTTGGGCCTGCTGTTAGGAGAAGCTATTCCTTGGAGAAGAACACCATTCTTGAAGAGGTGGCGAATCAATGAAAGAGAGGAAGATCTTCATCCAGATGGGATGACACAGTGACTGCTGCAATGGGCTCAAGCGTGTCAGGAAGTGTGAGGATGGCACTGGATAGGACAGGGTTCAGGTCTGTTGTTAAGGGTCGGACTCAACTCATCAGTACCTAATAACAACAACAACAACAACAACAACAACCACCACAACCATGAAATTGTCAGCTCTCTGGGGCGAAGGTTGACATTTTCCCATTGAAAGTGCTAGATTTAAGGCTGCCAAGTCTATGGTTGCTCAG
The DNA here is from genome assembly GCF_000299155.1 of Elephantulus edwardii. Taxonomy (NCBI): domain Eukaryota; kingdom Metazoa; phylum Chordata; class Mammalia; order Macroscelidea; family Macroscelididae; genus Elephantulus; species Elephantulus edwardii. Next base: position 12,404,846 of record NW_006399810.1, on the reverse strand, counting down.
ACAACATCAGTGAAGATTTATAGCCTCATAAGCCTGATGGAAGGTCACTATTCCAGCAGTGGGTTTGGTTTTGGTTTGGATAGTCTATTAAATGTGCAATAGTGTTATGAAAAAATGGAAATATTGTGAGAATTATTAAATTGTGATAAAGAGACATAAACTGACTACATGCTAGTAGAAAAATGGTGCTAAGGTAGGAGGGGAAAAGAAAAATGGTGCTGGTAGACTTGCAAAATACAAGGTTGCTTCAAATCTTCAATTTATATGACATGCAATCTGAAAGTTCATTAAAGCAAAGCATAATAAAATAAAGCATGCCTGAATATGTAATTCTTTGTTGTTGTTGCGTGCTATCAAATTGAACTAACTCCTAGCTGACCTTCCGGTAGGTTTTTAGAGACTGTAAGCTACCTCCATACCTTTTCAACCTATAGGCAGAACAGATTATCTGGGAAGCTGAGCTCTATGAGGAGGAATGTGGCATCAGGATTGGTGGAAGAGGCATCAACAACCTATGTTATGAAGATGACACAACCCTGCTTGCTGAAACTGAGGAGGACCTGAAACGTTTGCTGCAGGAAGTTAAGGACCAGTCTTTAATATGGATTGAAGCTCAACATCAAGAAAACAAAGCTTCTCACCATTGGGCTGATTGGTAGCATCATGATAGATAGTGAAGAGATTGAGATTGTTAACAGCTTTAGTTTGTTTGGCTCCACAGTCAACACTATTGGCACCATCAGCCAAAAAATGAAAAGACAAATTGCATTGGGAAAGTCTGTAGTCAGAAACCTCTCCAAAGTACTGAAGAGCAATGATGTCAGTTTAAAGATTAAGGTGCGTCTGATCCAGGCCATAGTCTTTGCAATTACTTGCTATGCATTAGAGATCTGGACAGTGACTAGGGGTGATAGAAGGATAATTGACCCCTTTGAGCTGTGGTGCTGGAAAAGAGCATTGAATATACCATGGACTGCTAAGAGAACAAACAGATTTGTCCTGGAGAGGGTGAAACCAGGCTGCTCCTTGGAGGCAAGGATTCTGAAGCCCGTCTGACATACTTTGGACATATTGCGAGGTAATATGTCCTTAGAGAGAGACGTTATGCTTGGGAATATGGTGGGACAGTGCAAGAGAGGAAGACCCTTGATGAGATGAATTGATTCAGTGACTGCGGTAATGGGTGTAGGTGTGTCAGAGACAATAGGATTGGCACAGGATAGAGCAGGGTTGAGAGCTGTCGTACATAGGGTCTCTATGAGTTACAGGCAACTCGATGGCACATAACAAGAACAACAAAGCTACACAAAAGGAGATTATCCATCTTTCTCTTAAGGAGCGACTGATGGATCCAGTCTACCTTCCTTTGAGTTGGCAGTGCAACTCCTTACTTCTAGGTCATCAGAGCTCGTTGTAGAGTTCTTAGTTAATACTAATATACAAGCAAGGGAGCTGTGGTGGCCTAGAGCTAAGAAGGTGCACTGCAATCCCAAAGGCATGCAGTTCAAATTCATCAGCTGCTTCGTTGGAGAAGAATAACCTATTTACTGCCTCTAAAAACCTACTAGAGGGTCAACTATAAGTTAGTTCTGACTCGATGGTACACAACTACAATATACAACCAAGATGGAGAACTGTTAATATTTATCGTTTTTATTCTAAGAGGTTTTCTTTTTTTAATTAGATTTTTTATGAAGGTTTCCATTCAGCCATTGTTATACATATAGTTCAGTGGTTTCTGTAATGCTGGCTGCAGTCTTTACCGTGTGCAAGCATTCTCATGCTTTCCATTGTAGATCTGTTTTCAGGGAACTAGTTTTTCTACTCTCTTTTATCTCTGTTTTAGAGTTTTTGTTGATCATTTGGTTTCCTCTAGATTGTTATATATATATATTTTTTAGGGAGCTCTAATGGCCTAGTGGCAAGAAGCCATGTTGCAATCCTGAAGGCACATAAGGTATGTGCTTCGAATCCACCCGCTGCTCTGCGGGAGAAGGATGGGCAGTCTCCTTTTGTGCAATTAACTGCCTCTGAAAGCCTGCTGGAGGGTCAGCTGTGGATTGTTCTGATGGTACAGTATGGATTGACTTCATGGTACATAACAACAATCATTCTAATGAGCAATATTCATTCTGTTATGAGATAACTTGCTAATTTAACTCAAAGGTGACTTCAGGGCTTAGTTTTGGGCAAGCTTTAAAAAGTATCTCAGGACAGCAATCTTGGGAATTTATCCTAACTCAACTGACTCACAAAGTCTGAATTTTATGAGAATTTGAATTTCTGGTCTTTTTTCACAACCTTGCTTGCTAAAAATGAGGAGAAATTGAAAAGCTTTTTAAAGAAGATCAAGGACTATAGCCTTTGGTATGAATTACATTTCAGCATCAAGAAAACAAATGTCCGCTTTACTGGGCCGATGGACAACATCATGATAGATGGAGAAAAGATTGAAAATGTCAATGATGTCTTGTTTGGATCAACAACCAACATGCTTGGTATTAGCAATCAGGCGATCAGGAGATGGATTGCACGAAGCAAGTCAGCTGTCAGAGACCTTTCCGGAATACTTAAGATAAATGATGTCAGTTTGAATACTAAGGTGTGCCTGATTGAGGCCATGGTCTTTCCAATCACTTGTATGCCTCCAAGAGCTAGAAAAGAAATAAGGAGAACAGGAGAATTGATACCTTTGAGTTATGGTGCTGGAGGAGAGTGCTGTATAGCTCAGGCTCTGCCAAAAGAACAAACAGACATGTCTGGGGAAAAGTGTAGTCAGAACAAAGATGGAGAAGCTTTGTCTTTCATACTTCGGACATGTTGCTGGCAGAGGATTTTCTTTGGGGAGGGATACCATGCTTGTAAAGGGGGAGGATAAGCAGAAGCCCAATGATATGAATTGACACAGTGCCTGCAGCAGTGGGCTAAAACGTGTCAGAGATGACACGGATGGTATTGCGTAGGACAGAGACTGTTCTTTATAGGGTCGCTGTGAATCATACTTGTCTTGATGGCACCTAACAACAGCAACATTCACTAGCTCTCTGCCTCTCTACCCCAGCAACCAGAAAGATCCAGATTTCCATTTGTGAATAACAATAGAAACACAATTTCTTTTTGCTCAAAATTAGCTTTAATTATTTTACTATTCTTTTATTCTTGTTGATGTGCACAGCAAAATATGTACCAATTCACCAATTTCTACACATGCAGTTCAGTGACATTGATTACATTCTTCAAGCTGTGCAACAACTCTCGTCCTCCTTTCCCTGTTTCTCTCCCAGTAACATGAACTCACATGTCCCCTAAGGTTCTTATCTACACTTTAGACTTGTTCTTGTCAATTTGATCTCATATAGGTAATTCATCAAGAATGCATTTAAGACATACACTTCTGTCCCTACCTTTCCCGCTTTTTTGTGACTGATTGATTTCACTTATCATAAAGCCCTCTAGATTCATGCATGTTATTTAATGTTTTAAGAATTCTTTATCATTCTTAAGTGTTCTAAAGGACCCCCTTGTGTGAATGTACCATAGTTTCATTAATCATTTGCCTGTCTGTTGAGAGACGTTTTGGTTGTTTTTATTTCATTGCTATTGTAAACAAGGCTGCAATATACATAGATGTGTATATATCAGTTCATAGAACAGATCTTATTTCTTTAAGTCACATGCCCAGCAGAGGGCTTGCTGGAGTTGCTTCAGTCACTCTTGAGTGACAAGAACAGGCAAACTCTGTGAACTTCTCTCAGGAACAGAAATAATGTCTTGACAAGGTTGCCACATCCATCATGGTTTGAAAGGAGCTAAAATTTCAGGGTCTAATCTCTGAAATGATTTTTTGAGAGCTCTATACAAAGAAATGTGTTTGGAAGAGGAAGGAGAAATTGCAGCTGAGGACAGTAGGGCAGACCTCAGGTGGCATTTTCTGCCTGGCTCCATTTGGTGCTGAGCATAAGGTCATGGAGACTTTGAGTCCGGAGAAGACAGGGTCTGAGAGGTTCTGCCTTTTATTTCAGGTCACATGTGATGTTACATCAGGAGGGGACAGCAGTGGGCCCCTGTGTCTCCTAGTTTACTCGGGAAGCCCATCTTTTTGTGGATGAAAGCTTCCTCTTCTGAATCTCAGAGGAAGGGACTGGAGATAGTTAGTTCACCTCAACTTGACAAAACCTTCAGGTTTGCCTCTGTTTCTTATTTGGTGAGGAACTGTCAATTCTGATTTCTTCAATTCCTGAAAACCCCCAAATTAACCTAGAACAGTCACTCTCAGTCATAGCTGATCTTATGTTGGGCTCCAGGGGCTGTAGACATCACAGGAGGAAATTGCCTGTCTTTCTCCTTTGGATTCCTGGTGGATTCTGGTGGACCTGCCAGAGAGGCACCTCTCAGTTAGCAGTGCACATTCCTGTGGACGTGGCTGCAGAGCACTAGAATAGGCAGAAGTTAGGAGAGTAAAAAAACCAAAATGAAGCCAATAACAAAACCCACATCAAGAAAAAAACAAAAACCACAGATGACTTGCTGTAGTTTGCAAGAAAAAAAGCATTACCCTCTCTCACACCTTTACACACAAATTTTGACTGAATCCTTGTGCTCTGGACCTTGAGGACTCCGTAACCTGGGATTCTATGTACAGCCAAACGTGCACATGTGCCCACGTCTTCCTGATGGGCAGAGATGTGGGGTGGCAAGAGTAAGTTCCCTATTTCCACCTGTAATTATCTTTCTGCCTCAGATGACACCCTGGCAGCTAGTGGTGTGAGTACTGAATGCATTTGGAAGGTTGAGGTTGATTGAAATGAACAAGGGAAACTGTCATGATAACCTCTTGGAAAGCCTGATGGAATGGGGAACACAACCAAGTAATTGGGTTGGAGAAGGAGCATAAAGTTTATCTGCCTATCAGCAGCACGCATGGGAGGTAGTCAGATGTGACAAGAATCCAGGTGGACGAAGCACCTCACACTTTTAATCATAGTCTTGCTCAAATGGCTTGAAAGCTATGGAAGGGAGAATGGAAACCCCAGCAGTGTTTCATTCCACACAGACGCCTTGGGAGACAACCAAGCTCATGCTAGCCTGAGCTGTCAGAGTGAAAGGCTAAGTCGTTAATTTGCTGTGTTGCAGAGGAGTCTTTGGAAAGGAATTTCTATTTATCAGAAAACCTGAGTTTGGTCTTAAGCAAATCTGTGTGTGGTAGGGAATTGAGTTCAAAGCAAGCAAGCACTTGAGGGCCTTATTTGAGTTCTTTAGTGGAAGATGATCACTGGTTATGATTACTGGTTATTTTGGGAAGGACGCTGTATTTTAATTACATATGCAATTACAAGATAGGAAACTTTGCTCTGCCCCTCGGGCCTTGGCTGCAGCCTGTTTGTGTTTCTGTAAGCACAGAAGGGGCTGGAAGCCCACTTGCTCTGAATGACTTCCTCTGTCACCTGCCGTTTTTTGCTGAGGGAGATTGGTGTTAGTGACCTGACTGATTGGAAATGATTGATAGGATGCTTGTCACAGCTTACTACACCTGGTTTTATCTAACCAAATAAAAAAAATTAAAAGGCTAAACATTTAGGGCTATTCAGTTTTAACTAAAGTATGAACATTCCTTGAGAATTCTAGGTTTATTTTGAGTGGTTTGATTAAATACTAAACACTGTTTAAAGTTTTGATTAAAACAGTAACAATCACCAAGAAGTTTTCCTTATATTTGACATTCTGGTTTTGTGAACAGATTTTGATGAATGAGAAAGGCAACAAAATCATTATAGAGGAATTTATTTATTTTGCTTAATCTGATCAAAGTAATGGCTGAAATGGTTTTAAATAGTCGCAAGTGGCTTGCTGCTTGTGGGCAAAGCCAGATAGGTATATGAGAGAATAGAATTAATGACTCTATCTAGATTAGTTATAATGGTTCCCAGGAACCAACTGGAAATGCCTGATAAGGAATGACATTAGTTCCCACACCCTGTTTCTTGTGTCTCTGTCTTCCAGCAGGAAAAAGCTTAATGAATATGGTTGTGTGACTGTTTATTTGAAGAGTTGGAGAGAAGCCTTAAAGAGGAAAAACAGTACACCTTTATTCATGCTTTATAAAAATAACAGTTTCCACTCACAGCCATCAAGCAGCACAGTTCTGACGGATAGTGACCCAGACAGGAGGACACCCACCTTTCTCTTGTCGAGTTGCTGGTGGATTTGAGCTGTTTTGTGAAATGGAGTTAATAAAATCCATCTTTGTGATAGCACTGGTGCACTTGATTCATTGTAGCCCACCTCATGTGTTGGTAAGCTCTTTAATGACACTTTCCAAAAAAGTGGAAAGAAAAAGCTGGAGTATCAAATGCACCTTTCATAAGTAAACTAAACTCAGTCTCGTTTCTCTCTTCCAAAAGAAGGGTAGGAATTCTGGTGGCTTCGTGGTAAGGATTTGTGTTGCCAGCCCAAAGGCAAGTGGTTTGAATCCACTAGGTGCTCTATGGGAGAAAGATGGACAGTCTCCTCTTGTGAAATTTACAACCTCTGAAAACCTACTGGAAAGGCTGTTATGAAGGGGTTTCATCTTAACAGCACATAACAATAGAATGATGATAATAATATTTTCATCACTTGGAAAGGCAACAAAGCCATTGTGGTAGTGATGGTGGTGGTGGTAGTGGTGATGGTCATGGTGGTAGTGATGGTGGTGGTGGTGTGCACTACCAAGGGCTGACAGTGTAAATCCTTACCACTAAGCCATCAGAGTGCCCTAACCAAAGGCATTGTTGTTGTTATGTGTCCTCGAGTCACCTGTGACTCATAGCAACTCTGTGTACAACAGCCTTAAACCCTGTTTTATTCTGCGCCAATCTCACTGTCTCTGACATACCTACCTCAATTACCCAAGTCACTAAATCGATTCACCTCATAGAGGGTCTTTCTCTCCTGCGCTCTCTCTCCATCCTCCCAAGCATGACATCTTTCCCCAAGGACTGGTCCCTCCTTACAACATGTCCAAAATATGTCAGACAAAGCTTCAGAATCTTTGCCTCCAAGGAGCAGCCTGGTTTAATCCTTTCCCAGATGAACCTGTTAATTTTCTTAGCAGTCCATTCAACACTCTTCTCCAACACCACAGCACAAAGGCATCCTTCTGTCATCTTAAGTCATTGTCCAGCTCCTGACACATAGCAAGTGATTGCAAAGAGCATGGCTTGTATCAGTCACACTTTAGTCTCCAGACTGACACCATTGCTCTTCAGTATTTTGGAGCATCCCTAATAGCAGATTTTCCCCATCACAAATGCCTTTTAATTTCCTGGCTGCTGATGCCAAGAATGTTGATTGTGGAGCCAAGCAAACAAAAACTGTTAACAATCTCAATCTTTTCACCATCTATCATGTTGTTGCCTATTGGCCCAGTGGTGAGAATCTTTGTTTTCTTGATATTGAGCCTCAATTCATATTGAAGGCTACATTCTTCTGCAGCAAGTGCTTTAGGTCCTCCTCAGTTTCAGCAAGCAGGGTCATGTCATCTGCATAATGCAGATTGTCATCAAAGGCATTGTAGAGGAATTTATTTATTCTTATTAATTTGATAATAGTGATAGTTAAAGTGGTTTTAAGTAGTTCTAAGTGGCTTATCACTTGTGGGCAAAAATGTATAAATATAGAGCAAAGAGAATGAATGAGTCTATCTAAGTTAGTTACGGTTCCAATGAAAGAACTTTTTAGACTGAGGTCATGCATTTTTGAAAGGATTCCCATGTATAAGAGGCTGTAATCAGAGACCCATTCAAAAGAGAGACAGGGAACATTTTCCTCCTTTATTGTAATGATTAGAGTAGATAATCTTGGGTGACTTCCTGCAGGAGGTGATGCTCCAGCAAGCAAGATGCTATAGTAACATGCCAGTTTTGTCTAGTGGTGAATTCAGAAAACATGTTGCTTGCTTACATGTCTAGACTCTAGCCCCCTGACACCTTGTGGTACCTGAGCAGGATGCTGTGGGGATGATAAAGAATACTTTCCCTTCACCCTCTGACTGTTCTTAACCCTGGAAGGTGGTGAAAGGTAACAGCTTCCATTTCTGAGACTTGGATTGTGTACCATCGAGTCAGAATCGACCTCTAGCTGACTCTACAGTGACTTTTCAGAGGCAGTCCGTCACATTGAAGGAGATTGCATGTCTTTCTTTCTCAGAGCAATTGGTGGATTTGAACCCTGAACCTTCGGGATTGCAGTACAGATTCTTACCACTAGGCCACCCGAGCTTCCTACAGGCACCTTATTTACAGTCAGTGAGTAGCACAGTCCACAGAGAATTGCACTGCTAACCCAAAGGTATACCTTCCTGCTATTTTGAATTCACCAGCAGCTCTGAGGAAGAAAGATGGCCATTTGCCTCTCATGCAATTTATAGCTTCAGAAACTCACTGAGGGATCAGCTATGTATCAGTTCTGATGGTAGTAAGTGAATGTCAATAACTTTTGCAAAGAACTCTCCTCTACCTGGTTTTGTTTTCTGCCAGAGACAGAGAATCTACTGCTTCCTCTTGACCTTCACGGAGCATGTATCTCTGAGTTGGGCTTCCCTTAGGAGGAGAGACAACCCCTGAGCTGCTGCAGCCCTGGGAGCTGAGAGTTGGTCTTCCCACTGTCACAGTGCCCCTTATGCAGAGCAGTGAGTCCTGTGAAGCCTGACTGCCTGTTGTTTGGTCTTCCTCTTGTTGTCCTCTGTCAGGCAAAAAGCCTGTGTGTGAAGTAATTTATAAACCTGGGTTTTCCTGTCTTCTAATCACCATTTGAAGTCATGCTCAGCTGCTACCATCTGCTTTGTGTTTATGATAAGGAGAGGGAGCCCTTCTTGGTTCCACAGTTTTCCTTCCCCAAATGTTAGCTTTGCTGCCAGGCAGAACACTACACTGGCCTGAGTAGGTCTTCCAGGAAAGCTTGGCTCTTTTTCCATCTAGGACAACTTCAGACCAGAACTGTTTAGATATGGACCTGCCTTGGATGAACCACATCAACTTGGATAGTTTTAATACTTGCTGCATGACTCAAGTATGTCAGAGGTGATGAGGATGATAGGACAGGGTTCATATTTGTTGTTCATTTGGTCTTTATGAGTTGTGCTTGGCTCGATGGCACCTAACAACAACAACAACAACAACATATAAACAGTGACAATTGGTTTTATCCAAATCTTTCCTTTTCTCTAAGGGAAACTGCACTGACTAGTCCAAGTTCAGACAGCTATTTAGCACCAAAAAGAGATTCATTTAAAAAACAAACTAAAAAGGAGATTCAAGACATCTAACCCTCTATGTATGTTTTTAAAGTACTTACTTTCTCTCAACAACTATTTATGGTGCCACTATCCCATAAGGAAACTACTAAATTGTACCTACTACCTAAAAATCTGGAGGTTTAAGTCCACCTAGAAGTGCCTAGGAAAAAAGGGCTGGTGATCTACTTAAAAAAATTAGTTTTTGAAAATTCTATGGAGCAAAGTCCTCCTTAGACCCACAGGGGTCACCATGAGATAGAATCTACTCTACAACTGCTGTTTGTTTATAGATCTATTTTCTGTGTAAAATGTTGGGACTGTAGTTGTATGTGTGACATACAGAGTTCCGTAGCATTGATACCCCAGAGGGGCATTTGGTTTCTCTCTCTTTGCCCTGCCGCTGCTCCATTGTTTTCTCCCTCCCTCCCTCTCTCTCCCCCACTCATTCTTTCACTCCCTCTTCCCCCTTTCTGTGCCATGACTTAGAACTGACTCATACCTGACCCTCCACTGGGTTTCCGAGGCTACAAATTGCATAGGAAGATATTGTCCATCTTTCTCCAGAGGATCTGCTGGAGGATGTGAAGCATCAGAGAGATGTCGCCTTGAGTTAGCAGCACAGCTGAGTATAGACTATGTCTCCAAAGCTCCCCGTTTGCATGGTTATTGGTGCTGTGGAGTTAGAACTGACCCATATCAGACCTTCCAGCAGGCTTTTGTTGTTGTTTACTATCAAGTTGGAACCGACCCATAGCTGACCTCAGGCAGGTTTTCAGAGGCAGTAAATTGCATGGGAGGAGACTGCTCATCCTTCGCCTGTGGAGCAGCTGGTGGATTTGAACTGTGTACCTTTGCATTGACCCCACAATTCCTTATCACTAAGCTGCCAGAGTTCCCTGTTCGGACTGTAATAACAAATAACAACATGGATGTCAAATCCCTGGAATGAAATGTGTGCTACTCCAGATTGGGCAGCATAAGAGACCCCGTTTGAATGAGCATTAACATGAAGGTCTGAGGTGAGCTTTTTGGTCAGGATGAGGACATATCTTTCTACCTCAACAAAGCTCTATGCAGAGGTTGTATCCTTAGACACTACTTAGGGTGGAGATGAGGCAACTTACTCTTCCCTAGCGTGGAAAATCCAAAGTCACCCTGGGTGCCAAGCCTTTTGGCTTGACACAGTCATCCAGTTTCACCGAAATCTTGCATTGCATTTGTTGAAAACTGCTGTCCCACTTGTGGTACTCCCACGTTCCTCTAGAGTGTAATTCTATCCCCAGCTCCATCACCTTTCTCTTGACTTCTCCCTCCTTGCCATTTCCTAGCCTGTTGGACACTGGCCATATCCTTCGTTCCCGTGTGTTTCTGAGGAGAGATGCCTGTCCTCAGCCCACTACACCCAGGTTTGAGAAGCCACGGAGGTGCAGAAGGGAACTCTGGTGGTGTGGGCTATAGGGCGTTGTGTTTGCTGATACAAAGGCCACACACTGTTGGCTGGATGTAGGTGGACAATCTCCTTCAATTCACAATCTCAGAAACCCACTGGCAGGTTAGTTATGAGTTGGTTCCAACTCCGCAGCAAGAAGTGACTAAGTGGAGGAGAGTTGGGAGAGGAGACTCAAGTGGTGAAGCAGACATCTTCAAATGAAAACAGAGAGACTTGTACACCAATGTTCATAGCATTATTCACCATCGCAAGAACATGGAAACAGCCCAAATGTCCAACCACAGTGGAATGGATTAAGGCATTATGGTGTATTCATACAATGGAATACTATGCGGCAATCATTTTGTAAATTACTACCTAACTTGGGAGAGACTGGAGACCATTATGCTAAGTGAACTAACTCAGTCCCATAAGGACTGTAAAAGACCATTATTGTAGAATGTGTATGAGAATCCAAGACAGGGAGCAGGGAGAAGATGAGTGAGGATGGGCAGGGGTGGGGTCGGGGTTGGGGGGAGCATAATCATAGGGCCGCATGATTTGATGGGTGGAAGGAGAGGTGGGTAAAAGAAAGGGGAAAGATCTGGTGTGAAAAACCGTGTATACGAACTTTGTAAGTAAACCAGTATAAAATAAAAATTTTATAAGATTAAGAAATCTCAATGCTATACTTTTAACAGTTGTCATCAGTAGAGTGTGTTTGCTGGCCCCCATCTGCATTTGCAAGCCAATTTCTTCCATAGTGTTCCCAATTTCCCCACCTACTTGTCAATTTCCTGTTTTCCCTCTTTTGGCTTATTTACTCCCCTTCCTCTGAATGAATCATGTCTGTTTCATAAAGGCACCGCTTTACTTCTCCCTCTTCTTCATATCCCTTTCCAGGGCTGAAAACACCATCCAGGTATTGTAATAAGTAAATTTCTTCCATAAGAATTTACACTTGACTATTAAACTATTATTTCTCTCTGTATTCATGATAAAAATGATTCTTTATCTCAAGGATTTATTGAGAATGTTCTACCCAACACCTTGATTTTATACTTCTAACATACAAAAATTATGAAAGAATTTATTTCTGTTGTATTAAGACACCACATTTATTGAAATGTACTGTGGTAGCTGTTGGAAATGAATGTTGCTTTTGTTATGTACCATTGAGTCAGAACAACTCAGAGCTAACTCTCCACCAGGCACAGAGGAGATTGCCCTCTTTCTTTGCAGAGCAGCTGGTGGGTTCAAACCATGTGCCTTTATTTTATTCCATCATAGTTTCAGCTTTTTCAATTAAAGATATATCTGTTGAAGTAAAAAAAAAAACAACAAACCAGCAAAAATCCCCACCCAAAAGCAATAACAACAACAACAACAAAAAACCACAACCCACCCAAATCACATAAGATACTAAAATGAAAACTAACAATATATTTCTTCCAGTGACTTGATTCCCCATATTTTTTTTCATCAAAATATTCTGTAATTACCTTCATTGTCACTCTGCAAAAATGCATTTTTTTCTGACTCCAAAAATCATTCATCAATAAAGCCCATTCATAACCTTGACCTGGAATGCAGAGGCCTCAGGAGGCGGGGCAGCCACTGAGCAAATAAATGAGTTAGTGACATGTTCGTGGATGATGACTGCTGTGCAGGCCACTAAGAAGGAATAGTCCTCATGCCAAGAATCTCTTCTCCAGTCAATCAAGTCAGATATGAAAGAAAAGTAATTGTTGCTTTGTATTTACTATCTTATTGATAAATGAGCAATGTGAGTGAGTGATTGGGTGGTGACTGTAGATAATGTCAGAGAAAACCTGTCTGAAGAAGCTACACTTATGGTAAGGTCCAAGATGAAAGGCATTCTGGGTGTGGAGAAAAGATGGACAAGGCTTGGAGGTAAGAAGTCTGGGATAAAAAAGGTGAATGTATAATGAGAGTACAGAGAGGAAAGGAAAGGGGAACAGAGCTACAGTGGGGAGGGAGGCGGCCTGTGGTAGGCAGGGTTTTGTAAGCTAAAGAACAGATTTCTACCTTATCCTTAATGTTATGGGAAACAGTCTGAAGGTGTTTGCAGGGCAGGACAATGCCATGGTCTTATTCTGGTGGCCTAGTGGTAAGGAACCACACTGCTAACCCAAAGGCATGCAGTTCAAATCCACCAAGTGCTCCATGGGAGAAAGATGGGCAGTCTCCTCCCATGTGCTTGACAACCTCTGAAAACCTGCTGGAGGGTCAGCTTTGAGTCACTTCTGACTTTCCAGCACATAACAACAGCAACAACAATTCATGCTTAAAGATGATCTCCACTTGGCTAAGTGAAGCTGTCTAGTAGGGGTAGGAATTGAAGGAGAGGGACATGCGGAAGTGATTGCAGTAGACCTGGTTAGAGTGAGGTGTGATGGAAGCCATTATGACAGAGAGAAACAGATTCAGGATTATTTTGAAGGGAGAAGCAAGCGGACCACCTAATATAGGGTATGAAAGAAAGAACATTTTGGGTGGAGTGTCTGGGAACATGTGGCATCATGGCGAGAAGAGGAGCCTTGGAGGAGAAGCAGGTTTGGAGAAGCGTTGAGTCACCTGAAGTTCCGACTGAGCCATGTGACTGAGGCGACGAGTGAAGCCCAGCAGAGACTGAGTGGCTGGCACAGGAACAGGCAGGGCTTCCATCTGTTCTGTTCAGGGAGGCAGAGCCAAATCAACCAAGTGACGCCTACCAACAGCATTGGCGACCTGGATGGAGTCCCTTGTAGTGCAAATGGAGAATGTAAAGTTTTTTTTCATTTTATTATTTATTGCTAAGATAGGAAGGGAAATTCAAAGCAACACTTCCTTTGTTCTCTTACCTAATTTGATTGACTGCAGATGAGACTGTTTACATGAGGATTATTCCTTCTCAGTGAAAAAACGAAAACCATCAGCATGCCCCTTCTACCAACAACTGCAGATTGAAGTATCTGAAATTAGTTAAGTGAAGTGAAAAAGAAGATTAAGTATTAGAAGTCACGAGAATCGCTCCCTCAAAACTCAGAGGCTTCTTTTTATAGTCTTCAAAATGACAATCCCAGTCATATACAGTTCGAGGTTTGAGTCTACCTGGAAGGACTTTGGAAGGAACTCCTGGTGACCTGTCTCCATAAGAGACAGCTGCATGAATCTTGAGGACAGAGCATAGTTTCACTCTGATGTACGAGGAGTTGGGGTTTACACAGCAGTAGCTGGTTTTATTTGAGACCTGCACTCTGGTGGCCTATGGCGTTTCAGTGCTCACCTCAAGGTGGCACCACTCTGGAGGTTCGAGTCCACCAGTGTCTCCAAGGGAGAAAGATGGCGCCTCCTTCTGTGCGATTTATATAAGCCTCAAACAACCCACTGAAAGGCCAGCCATGAGTCAGTTCTGACATGACAATGGTGAATTTTGAGGTTTCAGATGGAGTCCATTCAGAAGAAAAGGCAGGAGAGGGAGCCTTGTGGTCAGCAGAAGACAGGTGTTATTTAGATCAGGGGCTGAATGAGTGTAGGGAGAGAGAGGGCTGAGCCTCGGAGAGACTAGCTCTTAGAAGTTGAGAGGAAACAGAAAAACTGAGGGCTTGGCATGACCATCATGTGTGATGCATAGACATTCAGTAGGAAGTCACTGCGTGCACATGTGAATTCTGTGATAGGAGACCTTCAGAGGATAGTTGGAAAGCAGAGTAGACAGACAGGCAGTACAATTTAGAATGATGGTCTTCACTTTGGCAAGTGCGTTTTTAAATTCTTTCCAGACTAGCTTCTCATTAAGGCCTTGAGCTCATCTTCTGACCCACTCTATCCTGATGCATCTATGACTTCTGGGCAGAAAGGACTCTTGGCCTGCAGCAGGATTACTCTTGGATTGCAGGCCCATGTGGGTACTTCTTGTCCTAGTTGTTCTCCCAAAACTATAATCCCAAACAATTGGGTCAGTCACCTTAAGATTTGAGAGTTGATTTCCTCATCTTTAACAATAGATGGTGATGGTAACTCCCTATGGATTAAGTGAAATAATTCATGTCAAACACCCAATGCAGGATCCAGCACATAAGAATTCAATCAATTAAGTTTCCTTTCCTTCCTCATTCCTCTCTTTCCCTATAAACATTATAATTATTATTGCCACTGATATGCTAATATTTTCTTCTGAGGATCAGAGGAGGACTTAATTGCCCACCAGCCTGACTAAAGTCATTCGATCAAATAAAATAGTCTGAGCATCCGAAGTGGAATTGCACCACCAACTCAAAGTCAAGCAGTTCAGATCCACTCTCTGTTCCATGGGGGATGGATGGACATTGTTCTCCTGTGAAATTTTTTTGCCTCTGAAAATACACTGGAGCTATGAGTCTATTCTGACTCAACAATATAAAACAACAACAACAACAACAAGAAGGCTGTATCTAGATGTCTACTTTCTTAAGACAAGGAGAGTAGACAGGAGGAGCGAGATCTTGCCAAAGGAAAGGCAGGCGTGTGTTGTATTTTATCCATGGCAAGCTGCATGCAGGTACCAGTATTGTAAACACCAGCAGCATCAGCCATGATAGGAGACCTCCCAGTCTGTGACAAACTGGAAAGATCTGGTGTGCTAATTCTGAAAGTGAACGCTATGGGTCCTAGTGGAATATTCCCTGCCATAGTGCTGGAAGTAGGGAGCCCTGGGGTGTATTGCATATGGAGCTGCACTGCTAACGCCTCTCTGGAAGTTCAAATCCACCAGCTCTTCTGCAAGAGAACGTTTAACAAACTCCTCCCCTGCAATCTGCAGCCACAGAAACACACTGGAGGGTAAGGGGTGAGGGATGTGTTGGGTTTGAATTGATGGCAGTGTGTGTGTGTGTGTGTGTGTGTGTGTGTGTGTGTGTGTGCGCGCGCGCACGCGCAAGGGCGAGTGCTGAAAGATGATCTCTCTAAGCCAAAAGGTACTAAATGTACCACACCAATAGATTTGAGCGGCCAGTGGTCATAAGGATGATGCATGAACAAGCATTGTTGTGTTCTGTTCTTTTCATAGGCTTAAGGTTGATAGGTTAGAGCTGACTTGAAGGCAACTGATAGCAACAATAACGTTGTATGGTTGAAAAGTTTCACCTAGTGTGTGACGTTCAGGGGAACCTAAGTTTGAGAGGATGCTTCAAGGGTAATGAGCAAATTCACTTGCATCTGGGTCCATGCGGGCGTCTGCATTCTGAGCAAGAAGGAGGTGCTTGCAAGTGGGCTGTGGCTCCATGTGCCTGGTCCTGTGGCCTGTCCCCACTGCCAGAGAAGTGCAGCCCCGCCTGGAAGGCTTCGAGCCTGCAAGGCCAGTGACTTGCAATCATTCCTCACTTCAGTCTTAATTGAAACCAGAGACCCAGAGGTTAATGTGGTTCCATTGTTTTTATTAGATTTGCATTGTCTTGACCCATGCAATTTTATGATGTCAAGACTGCTTTGAATCTCTGAGAAATTTACTTGAGTGTTTGTGGAGTGATTCCCATTGATTTTTATGGCTGCTATTTTGTTGTGGGAAGGTTAGAGAATTTTTTCTATCAGTTTTTAAAAAGTAGCTACCTGATTGATAAACAGACAAAAAAAAATAAAACAAAACAATGCAGAAAACCCAATATGTTATCGTTTTTTGTTTTGTGCCATTAAGTCAGAACTGACCCAGAGCTGACCTTCCAGTGGGTTTTTGGAGGAGGTTAATCACGTGGGAGGAGATAGCCTGTCTTTCGCTCATGGAGCATCTGGTAGATTCAAACTGAGTGCCTTTAGGATTGCAGTGCAGCTTCTTACCACTATGAGAGCATGGATTTTTACAAATAACTTGCTCAAGTACACATAAGCCTATATTAAGTAGTACAATAATAGGCTGTATTGTTGAAGTTGTTTTGTGCTGTCAGGTTGGAACTGACTCATAGCTGACCCTCCAGTGGGTTTTCAGTAAATTGCACGGGAGATTGTCCATGTTTCTTTGGCAGAGCAGCTGGTGGATTCAAACCTCGTGCCTTTGGGATGGCAGCACAGCGTCTTGCCAGTAGGCCACAATAGGTTTGTGTCCTGTTACAATGTGAACAAGTTGGTCAAGTATGACCAAGATATTTAAATTGCCTTCAGAAGAAATATAGAACCTTAATATGTCACTAAGGATCCTGCTGGGATAGTGTGTTACTTGCCTGGCTGTTGTGTCACTTGGACTACACTGATAATCCAAGTAGTGATAATCAACTAGTTATTTTATCTCACCGCTAGACTTTTATTCTGTACTTTTCATTTTCTAGCTTCTTTTTAGGACACTCCCGTGGTGTAATTCGTAACATGTTGTACCGCCAGGCACCCGTGGCTTTGGGAGAGAAGCGTGGGTGGTCATCTCCTGTTACTGTTTGCAGCCTCAGCAGTGCAGTGGAGGGTCACAGTAGCCAGGACTGACTCTGCGGCAATAAGTGAATGTATTTTTTGGGTGTAGCACCTCCAAAGGCCTTTTCTCCCTCCTCAGGATGAAGAAAGTAAAGCCTGGTAGAAGAGCTGTTATGCGAGGAAAATTGCAGCACAAAATGATTGGGAATATTAATAAGTGGCTGACCTGCAGCCTAAGCCTATGTCATTGGGATTCTAAGACAAGTGTCTTGATTATATTCCATCTTATTATGTGGAAGTGGCTAGTAGGGAGTTAGAAGCTCAGCGGAAAGCCTGTTTGTCCCTTGTTTTCAGCCAGAGCACATGACAGTCTCTGGTTTTTTACAGATAGAGGGGAAGCAACTAGATGTAAACAGGCAGAGGGAGGTGCCCATGCTTCGTGACTTTAGCTTGCTATAAGACACTGGTGCTCAAGAACCTCAGATAGTCAGTCTTTCTCCAGCTTCAGCACTTGCATTCTGAGGGTGACAGCAAGGATGTCTGGGCATTACAACAAAGGATGCAAAGCTGGGGCCTATCACTATCTCGAGGTATCTGCAAACCATTCAAAGATATCTACAAAAAGGGACAGATTAGTGGAGGGTTTTGTACACATAGAGTAGCTAGTTCCCTGTCTCTAAATGTTGAGAAGATATGTTTTACTTGAGATTCAGGAAAGGATTCAATTGTGTTTAGTTGGAGAATTAGGCAAGGAAGGAATCAGGGCAAGAAGTGTCAAGAAGTGTGAGTTTTGAGAGTAGTAAGACTCACACAAAGGATCTTGCAGTCAAAGTTGATCTACCACTCCAGTGGGAAGATGGGCATTAAGAAGGGTAGACAGCTAAAGAGGCATGAGTATTTTGATTAAAAAGACTGAAAATGAAATTTCTTCCCAACATTCGCTTTCCCTTTGAGGCAGCTGTGTTGTCGGGTTTTGTATTTCCATTCCTTTCATGGTTGTAGATGTTTTGGGGCAGTGTTTGGGCTCTAGATAATCTTGTCTGGGGAACTATAGGCTTTCTGTGAATTGGAGTCTAAATTGATGGCAATGTTTTGAGTTGTTTGCCTTGGCCTTTAGTGGTTATGGCAGAAGAGTAAATAGGTATCTGTGGCAGTTTATTCCTGATATTTGAAAATACGTGATACTGTGTATTTAATATGTATTGATAAGTACAGAATTTCAGTTCTAGCCGACACCACCCATCTCTCTGCAATTTGAAGACCTTTCCTTTTGGTGTCCTTTCATACGTGACGCTGCTGTTTTTGCTGAGTCAGCTTTGCTTATGGCGATGCTGTGCATTTGTTGTTAAGTACTATTGAGTCAGGACTGACCCGGAGCTGAACCTCCAGCAGGTTTTCAGAGGCAGTGAATCACACACAGTGAGATTGCACATCTTTTTCCCAAGAAGCAGCTGATAGAGTTGAACAGTGCACCTTTGGGCTGATAGCACAGTTTTTACCACTAAACCATACGTCATCCCGTGCGTCGTAGAGAGGAATGATGCAGGTATGCAGTGATCAGCTGACACTCAGTCCATTGTTGTTCAAAGGATTTTCATTGGTTGAGTTTCCAAAGAGCAAACAGGCCTTCTTAGTCCCTCTTAGTGTAGAAGCTCCTCTGAAACCTGTTCAGCATCATAGCTACGTGGAAGTCCATACCCTTTGGTTTTGATACTAAGGATAAGAAAACTAGTCGTGCTAAAAAACAGACTTTATGGGAACGAGACTCCCAACCTGCAATGTGTACTTGGCCCAGGTTGCATAGTCACCTGCGGAGTCTCCTGGTCAGGAATGCAGCTGCAGTCACTTGGCATGTGGAAGACAAGACCTGCAGGGCAACAGGCATCTCTTGGGTGGACTGCTGACCTGCGGTCTCAGCCTGGGCCACTGATTTGAATTATCTTTTAAAGTCTTAGCTTTAGGCTTCATTGGCCAGAGTGTCTGTTTTTCTGCATCTAGGATGAAATGAGGGCTGAGACCCATTCCTTTAACCTCTGTGAAGAAGCTGTAAAAATGAAGAGAAAAGAGAAGCCTGGAATGACACAGTCTGTTCTCACTCCTCAGGGAAGTGGTACCACCTAGAATCTATCTCCATCCATCCCTCCCAGACTGAGGGGCTGCATCATGTCCCAAATACAACTCAGTCTCCTAGATTCCCTTACAGAGCAGGCAAAACTTCTTCCTCTCCATTACAAGTGCCCACCACAGCTCCTGCTACATGAAAGAGGTTACTGTGCAGTTGGCTTGAGTATGTGTGACCACATGTGTGTCACTGTAGAGCGGTTCTCAGTGACTTCAACAGATGTAGACCTCTATTCTGAGGCCCCTCTGGTTGGACTTGAACCTTTCACCTTTTGGTTATCACATGTGCATATGACTTTATTTGCACTACTCATGTATGCTCCTGGCACATAGTAGATGCACGCTTTTCAGCTGCTGCCTCTGATTTGATCTCACCGTCTTAGCTTGTGCTAAAGGAATGGGAATGAAGGTTTGAGAGGCAGGCTGATGGGTAACTGACGTGAGGGTAATGGTCTAAGTGTAATAAGTGACATTTGGGGGCTTTAGATGTAGCTGGATGGTCTATGCTGACCTTTCCCATTAGGAGGGCAGCTATTGTTGTGTGGTGTAGATGGATAAACTAACCATCATTTTCCAGACAGCCTTTGAAAATGAAACCCGCAATAAAAGAGGGTCCTCCCTTAAAGGAGAGTTTTCAGTAAGCACAGTATGCCTCCTTCATAGTCTTCTCTTTAGTCTTCTACTGCACCCACCACCACCCCAACCCTAGCTACTTCCACCTTCAAAGTGTGTTTCTCAGTTGCTGATCTGACAGTGAATAGGGAAATTTTTGTTTGGTTCTCTTGTGAACTTACCAACTGCTTTCCCGAGGAAGGAACCAACTTGAGAGAAAACTGGCTACCAGGTGAAAAAGAAAAAAATGAGAAGTGGTTTTTAGTGGTTATAGATTGGAGTTTGCAAATTGCAGATAGTGCTGTTGGCTGATGGCCTGGAGGGCGGGCCCACTCTGGGCCAGAACGTGATGCAGGTGTTACCTCCTCAGAGTCTTCTCTCGTCCCATTTGACACATTGACTGCTGCTCGGTGCCATCGAATAGCTTCCAACTCATGACAACTCAACCTACGACAGAACATGCTGGCTCATCCTGGGCCGTCCTCATCATTGTTGCCATTTATGAGCCCATCATTGCATCCATTTGTCCATCCATCTCATTAAGGGTTTTCCTCTTTAATACTGACCGTCAACTTTACTAAACATGACACCCTTCACCAGAGGCTGGCCCTTCCTAGTAACATAGCTAATGTACATAGCTTGCCCTCCTCGGTTCTAAGGACCATTTTAGCTGTATTTTTTAAAAAACAGATTTCTTTACTATTCTAGTTGTTGTTTTAGGTGCCGTTGAGTTGAGAATGACTCATAGCAACACCTATGCAGAATATATCTGAATCCTGTCCTATCTTGTACCATCCTCATCATCTCTGACACACTTGAGCCCATTGCTGCCATCACTGTCAGTCTGTCTCATTGGGAATCTTCCTCTCTTTAGCTGATCCTCCATCTTTCTAAACATGATGTCCCTTTCCAAGGATAGCCTCTCCTAGCAACACAACAGTATGTGAGATGAAGCTTTGCTATCTTTGCCTCTAAGGAGTACTCAGCTGCACTTTCTCTAAGTCCTATCCTGTTCTGTTGGCAGTCCATGGGATATTTAGCACTCTTCTCCAACACAACTCAAAGGTATCAATTCTTCTACTTCTGTTATCATTCTCCATTATTCTGCTTTCATAGGCATAGCGAATGATTGAAAGACCATACCCTGAGTCAGGCGCACCTTAGTCTTCAAACTGACATCATTGTTCTTAAGTATTTTGGAGAGATTCCTGACAGCAGACTTGCCCAATGCAGTATGTCTCCTGATCTCCTGACTGCTGGCAGCAAAGGTGTTGTGGATCCAAGTAAGAGGAAATTATGCAATATATTCAGTATTCCTCATCCAAGGCATTAATTCCTCATTCATTGTCCAGCTTTTACACACACACACACACACACACACACACACACACACACACAACTCATCTTAAAAAAAATAAAAACTTCATTCTGTCGAGTTGGAACTAACTTACAGCTGACTTTAGAGGGTTTTTTGAGGTTGTGAATGATGTAGAAGACGACTTTTCATCTTTCTTCTGTAGAGCCATGGGTGGATTCGAATCTCCAGTGAGGTGCACTTGTCTCAAGCAGCAACTTTTCCCAGTGTAATATGTCTTTTGGTTTCTTGGCTGCTGCTTCCCTGGGAGTTGATTATGGATCCACGTAAAATGAGATCCTTGACAACTTCAATCTTTTCTTCATTAATCACAAAATTACTGCTTGTTCAATTTTGAGAATTTCTGGTGGGGTTTTTTACATAGTGGTGCAGGAATAATTCATACTAAAGACTGCAATCTTTGCTCTTCAGCAGTAAGTGCTTCAAGTCTTTTTAAGTTGCTGCAGGTGTCATCTGCATGTCCCAGGTTCTTAGTGTTAGTCTTTATGTTGTTGTTCCGTGCCATCGGGTCCACTGTGACTCATAGTGACTCTAGAAAAACACATTGAAACCTTGCCCTGTCTGTGCCATCCTCACAATCTGCAGTCAGAGTCCTGGGTCTCATGTGACCAGCACAAAGGGCTGAACTCTTGAACAGTCTTTTCTCTTCCCCAGTGGTGCACAAAAAGTATCCAGCTTCTAGGATTGTATTTGTTTTGAAGGGGGAGGGGGAAGGAAATGAGGAAGAGAGGGAGGAAGGGAGAGAGGAAAGAAGGGAGAGAGGGAAAGAGGGAAGGGAGAGAGAGAGACTGACTCACCTGCAGATTATCCTGTACACCTCACAGTGCCTTCTTAAAGTGTGAGTGGAGGACTTGGCTTTAACACTATACCCATTTGTGCTTTTATACTAACCCATTATTTCTGTTTTTCAGTTTAGATGACAATGATGTTAAAATAATGAGAAGGAGAATAAGACTCTTAGCTAAAGAAGTTTATCTGGAGTCTTTGCAAGGTCCAAAGTGCAGGCATTCATGATCCTCCATCTTTTTATGGCAGTAATAAGCGGGCCGGAGTGCCAGTTCAGGTTCTGCTGGGATTTGGGGCAAAGGTCTTTGTGCCATCTTGTGGTCTTTCTGTGGCATTGCAACCTTCCACCCAACTCTTGAAATCTGGAGTGATAGAATTCTATAGTAGGGTCTAGAAGATGATATAGTAATATGCAAATACCGTCTGATTGAGGAAATAAAAGAAGCTCTGCATTCGGAGTTGGCAACTATCATCTCCATTTAGCAGAGAATCAAAGAAAGGTAGAGAAATGAGGAGGTTTCACAGTGGGAGAAAAGAAAGGCCGCAAACACGTTCTGAGTGTATTTGTTGACATGGGGAAGCTGATCTAGGCCAGCTAGAGGTGAGACATATTATGTAACTGCTTGAGAGCCTGTTAGACTTTCTCTGGTTTATCAGCAGTTGGCAGCAGGGGTAAGAATGGGTAAATTGAGAAGGGTGCAACAAGGAATGAATGGAATTCCAAAATCTCTGTAGATGTTCATTGAAATGAAAAAGAAAGAAAGAAAGAAAGAAAGAAAGAAAGAAAGAAAGAAAGAAAGAAAGAAAGAAAGAAAGAAAGAAAGAAAGAAAGAAAGAAAGAAAGAAAGAA
>NW_006399810.1:12373728-12381924 GCF_000299155.1 Elephantulus edwardii | reverse complement strand
GAAAGAAAGAAAGAAAGAAAGAAAGAAAGAAAGAAAGAAAGAAAGAAAGAAAGAAAGAAAGAAAGAAAGAAAGATTAATTAAAAAAAAGAATGGGTAAATTGGAAGCGGCTGACCAATTGCTGACTCTGGAATGTGCTGTTACAGAGGCTCCTGCAGATGTTGTAGTTTGGGGTTATATTGTCCTAAGTGTCTGATCCTTGCCAGTCCCTCCAGTCAGTGGGAAAACTGTATAGGCGTCTGTGCTGCTGTTGTGTGCTGTGGAGTTGGCACTGACTCAGAGTTGACTCTGGAGTGGGTTCTCAGAAGCAGTAATCACATGTGAGGAGTTTGCCCATCTTTCTCCAGTGGAGCAGCTCATGGATTTGAGCTGCATGGCTTTGGGTTGGTAATACAACTCCTTACCACTAAGCCTATGACCTTTGAGAAACAATAGTTATAGAAAGGCTTCAGGTCTTTTGTTCATAGGGTCGCTGTGAGTCGTGCTCAACTTGATGGCAATCAATAATAACCACCACCACTCAGACATAGTCAGAGGCTAATTTTTTTATTTCAAGGAATTCAGGTGTTAAATTTGGGTCTTCACACTGATTCAGAAAGACAAAAAGCCCCCTACTTCCTATAATCCTACCCATCTCTTTTTGTCATGTACCCATAGTTTTCACTGCTGTTTCCAAAGAATTATGTAGATTTTGACATTCATTTTCTTCCCCAATCCCGAAGTGGAAAATGTTTCTCCGTCCACTCGGCTAACAGTTTTGTACTGTCTGCTCCCTGTGCTTTGTGGGAGAGAATTGAGCAGGAACCACAGTGTGGTACCGCAGGTGCCTAGAGGGAACTGAGGCTGAAGAACACGGGAACTTCTCAAGTTCACAGGGCAAGCCTCACCCCTTTTAGGGTGCTTGGCTGTTCAGCCAGGTGCTCTGGGTCCTTGAACAAAGCTCAGTTTTCCTCCTCAGTAAAGTTGTCCTGGCTCTCTCAGCTTTGTCTGGGCCTATTTTGTTCCACGTGTGTGTTGTCACACATATTTCTTAGGGTTGGAATGCCCTCCTATTTCTCTGGCCCTGGCCTTGAGAATTTGTTTTGTACTTTTAAACTTGACCTTTAGGTTCCATCTTAAATGCTGTTCCTTGCAGAAACCTTTCCTGCTTCTCGCAGGTGCAGGGACACCTTTTCCCACTGCATCTTTATTTTAGCCACTGGGTCTTACCTAGTCGGGAGCACAGTGGTGAGCTGTCCTTTGAGTCCACCTGAGTCATCGTCACTCCAAGGATTCTTGATGCTTTGCAAGAGATCACCATGGAGAGGGCTCATAACAGACTTGATGGGAGAGAAATATGAAGGACAGGAACCTGCTCAAAGTTGTTGAAATCCTGCCATGTATGGATTTAAGGTGTTGTGTTACGGTGGAAGGGAAATGAGACAGGCAAGCCAAAGGACGTCAGCAGAGGCTGAACATACATTGTCTCCTGTCTACTTAAAGAAACTAATAAATAATGATCTTCTATCACAGAGAGTTGAAGCTTCATTTCAGGGTGTTGCAATTATACATTAGAAATCCTTTTTTTTTTTACAAATATTAAGTAACTAGGTTATAATGAACACCATTAGCGTAATTACACCATTTGGAGGAATCATTGCTTTGGAAAACAAGAAAGTTTATCTAATGAAAATTACAGCTGAAGGATTTCACTTCCAAGGTGCAAATTTGCCTGAGAAAGAAATTGACAGCTGAGGTTAAATCCCTAACTGGGCACCCAAGTAGGAGACCTTTATGTTGTCTGAAGGAAATGCTTTAATCCCCCAAATTATGCTCCAAATGTCATCTTTCCTACTGGGAACCATTTCTGCATCATTTATGTGGGAGGTTGAAATCACCCAGGAACTGGCATCCAGGGTAATTTTGCAAAACAGTGCCCCTCAAGTGGATTTCTCTCTAGTACACTCAGAGATAATTTTGTTTGAGAAAACTGGGCTGAACTTGAATTTTCTTACAGCACTAGTTGGAGGGTTTAGGTACACTTGACCTTTCTAAATTTATAACTACACATTTAAGCATTTGTAAGGTGTTTGCAAGATCTTCCACTTCAGGGTTTTTTTTGGGTAGCAGAGGAGGGGAACTTACATGGTGTGAACAATCAGAGTTGGTCTTACTCTCTCTTTCCATTATTTATGGTCTTTCTAACCAAAATGAATGAGTGTGGCCAAGATAACTTTAGTGTAAGAGAGGCCTTACAAAGACTATCATCCCTTGCTTCTTTTTAGAAGGGGCTTCTTGGTTGGAAGAGGAGAGGGAATTAAGATTATTTAAGTGCCTCTGCAGTACTTTTTCTCTCATAGGCATCATTTCTTTCCATGTTAAGTTTCAGGATTAGATAGATGTTCTATACCCTTTACAAAGAAGAAAACATGGACGTTTTCAAGAGATTTTCCTAGACTGAGCTGTTACTTGAACTCAGATGTCTCTGACACCTGAGTCCCTGCTCTTCTCACTGTGTTTTTGTCTCTTCCTTTTTCTCTTCCCATCCTTGTTTTCCTTCAATTAAAAATATATTGATTTTGCCTTATAATGTAAAGGATTACAATTTTTTATAGAATTTACAAATTATATTCTCTCAATATTTTAAAGATATGCCATTGTCTCTTGGCCTCTGTAGATTCTGTAAGAAAGTAACTGATTCCAGTCATTGTTATGGGCTTGGAAGTCTTTCTTATTGTGATTTTAACAAGTATTTACAGAAAGATGCTGGAGGAGAGTGTTGAATATACCATGGACTACTAGGAGAACAAACAGGTTTGTCCTGTAGAGTGTGAAACTGGAATGCTCCTTAGAGTCAAGGATTCTGAAGCTTTGTCTGACATACTTTGGGCATGTTGCAAGGAGGGACCAGTCCTTGGAGAGGGACATCATTTTTGGGAGAGTGGAGGGACAGCACAAGACAGGAAGACCTTTGGTGAGATGTATCGGTTCAGTAATTCGGGTGGCGGGAGTAGGTGTGTTGGAGACAGTGAGGTTGGCGCAGGATAGAGCAAGGTTTAGGGCTCTCGGACATAGGGTCACTATTGAGTCGCAAGCGGCTCAATGGCACATAACAACAACAGCAGAAAGGTTGGGTTTTCATTCACTGATTGATGCACATTTTGGGGATACACATTTGGGGAAGAGGGAAGAGAGGGGAAGGGAGGTAAATGTACATCAAATAATGAATTCCTTTCTCTCTTAATGGGGAAGATTTAAAAAAAAATGTTACCCAAGAGGGGATGTTTGACTGGAGAGCTTTATGCTGAGTGAACTAACTCAAGGCTACAAGGACAAATACGGCATCTATTATTGTAGAATGAGAGTGAGGATCCAAGGGGGGAGGTGGAAATAGATGGGTGAGAGTGGGGGGTTAGGGTGTTAATCATGGGGTTGCACAATTTGATGGGTGGATAAGGTGAAGGAAATGGGAAAGATCTTTTGTGAAAAACAATGTATCCAAACTTTGTAAATAAATCAGAGTAAAATAAAAAGTAATAAAATAAGAGGGGCTGTATGAGGCAGAAATATATGAGGGGGTTTAGGAAAGTGGAAGGAAAACCTGTACAGGATTAGTTCCATTTCGAGCTGGGTCCAGGTTGGTAGAGAGACAAGGGGACATCAGTGGGTGGTGGGTGTTGTACCGTTGTCTGGAGTCCCTCACTTCAAGATTGGGCTTTATTTAACAATGTGCAGGGACGCTGCCTTTGTTACTGCTCAGCTGTATCCAGCACTCCCACATGATGCTGTGATGACACTCCAGTGTGCGGGCCATTCTCCCCCAGGTCTGGGGTTGGTGTCTGGCTGACTTCGTGAGACCACGCCAGTCATGTTCTTGCTTTCTGGCTTCAGGCTGATGTGGCTTTTAAGGACTAAAAGGAGGCTGAAAGGAGGGGGAGAATTAAGTAGGACGTCTCCTCCCCCAGCTCCCCAGCTCACACTGGTTGCTGACCCTTGGCTAAATATCACAGCCCTCAGGTGGCCCTTCCACACAACCACTTCTTCGAGCTCAGGATGCTAAAAACCTCTGTGCTACTGCCTGTGCACTGCATTCTCCCAAGAGCTTCCTCTACACTCACCCACACATTGGCAAACAGTCCCTTTATTCAATTCTCTGGTAATTACCCTTATTGAAGTTTGCCATCTGTTTCCTGGTGCGACCCCAGCCAAGGCCTGCAGTCTCCACTCCCCAGCAGGCTTTTCTCTCTCAAGTGGGTGGATTCTTAGGCATGATTTTATCGGGAACAATTCCACTTTTGTTTCTTCCAGTTCCGCTAAGAGTGGCATGATGAGCCCTAGTGGCCCAATAGTTAAGCATTTGGCTATTCACCTACAGGTCTATGGTTTGAACCCATCATCCACTCTGCAGGAGAAAAAAAGACAGCCTCAGAAATGCTTGTGGGGAGAGTCTACTGTTAATTTAGGGTTGCCGAGAGTCAGGATGGACTCAACAGTATGCAATAGTGTCCACCAGCCGCTCTATGGGAGAAGGATGAGTGATCTCCCGTGTAATTTTCTGCCTCTGAAAACCTGTGGAGGGTCAGCTGTGAGTCGATTCCAACTCAACAGCAAACAACAGCAAGAGTCAGCATTGACTTGACAGGAGATTACAGGCAGAGTGGAGTGGCCTGAGCAGGCTTGGGCTGACATTCCGGCCCCAGCCCTGACTGCTGAAGCTGCAGTGAGAGGGCACTGGCTGCTCAATTCATGACCCAAGAAAGTTCCCTCCCCTTTCCCATCCCATAACCTAAGAGGAGCTATGGAGCGTGAGATGCAGGTAAGTTGGAAGGGGCTTCTGTACTGTTGGCTCTTCCCTCTTTCTTTGGTTTGAGCCTACCCTGGAGACCTTCAGGTGTGCTCCAGTCCCTTCTCTGGGAGAAGCCTGGGCATATCTCATGGTGGGAGAATGTCAAGAGTTCTCCAGTATTGTGATTGGTTTTTCTCTCCATAAAATTAAATATCCTCTTTTATGATGACTCTTTTAGGGAGATGCTAGAGAGTTCTACTGTGGGTTAGGAACCCTTCCTGGGACAGGATTCAGAGTGTAGAGCATCTCCTCATTGTTACTGTGAGTTGACTGTGACTCATAGTGACTCTATGAAAGTCACATTAGAACTTTGCCCTATTCCAGCCCCCTCTCCGGCTCTTCCTTGGAAAGGGACATCATGCTTGAAAAGGTGAAAGCCAGTGAAAGAGAGTAAGATCCTTAACAAGATTAATTTATACAGCAGGCAGGCAGTGTGTCAGAGGTGGTGAGAATGGCAGAGGCTAGGCTGGGATTCAGATCTGTTGTTTGCAGAGTTGCCATGCATTGTACTCCACTCAGTAGAATCTAACAACAGCAACATCATCACATCATCCTCAATCTGTACCGTGCTCAAGCCCCTTGTTACTTGATGCTGTGTCAGTCTGTCTTGTTTAGGATCTTCTTTTCTTTTTGCTAATAGGGAGCCTCTCAGATTGGAATGGTTTGCTTGCCTACTGGTCCCTTGAGAGAAAGATGAGCAGTCTCCTCCCATCTGAATTACAAACTTGTTGGCCAGTGGAGGATCAGTTATGAGGGGGAGAGAGAATATAGTCTGTGATACACAGTGCACATAGGAGCATGGGGTGATTACTCTGCTTACAAACAAATATCTACATACACACACACGCGCGCACGTGCATACACATGAACTGTATACTATTTGTGTAAAAATATGGTACTTCTTGAGCTGTGGTGACCTGGGTTAAGAAGTTGCACTGCCAACCCTAAGGCATGAGGTCCAAAGCTCATTTATAGATGAAACATGAGTCATTTTCTCTTAAGCGGTTTAAAACCTGTGAAAACCCATCAGAGGGTCCGCTATGAGCCAATTCTGACTCAACGGTGCATACAACAACAGCATCAACAAAAGCTGAGAAAAAACAAAAAAAGAGGAAAGCACTTTGGTGGGTAGACTAACACACGTGCTGCCCCAGTGGGCTCACAGCAGCAGTTGTGAACCCCAGGCTGTGGCTTTTCTCTGTTGTGTGTGGGGTTGCTGTGAGTCAGTGGCTCTCAACAACGCTTACAATCAGCTAAGAGAGGGAGTGTTCAGAGACTGGAGGGTGCTGCTGGGATTTCCAGCTAGAAGGGGGATGCAGCAGCTGTGTGTGGGGCCCCTCTTCTTCCTGTAGTTCTAAAAATCCTTAGCAACATCGGTGGTTGCACGACTGGAAGTTGGTGTCTTGAGCATGGATCAGTTGCATATTTAAAGGAATGACAGCCCCTGGATTAGCATATGGGGAGAAAGATGTATTTGTTTCTGACATGTTTGGTTTGTAATTGGCAGTTTTATATCTGAGCATTAAAATACAACCAAGTTAAACCCATTTTAAGGGGTAATCACATCTGGTTTGTAGCAAGAATGATTTCAGCCTCATCAAGTTTGGAGATGGTGAAATAAAACAAAAATGGAATAAATACAGATTGACATTTCTATAATGCCGTTTTCTAAAGGGGAGTTTGCACTCGTAGAGATTTGAGATCTGAAATCCCAGGGCACAAAGCTATGATGCCTTGTGTATGTTGTTGGATAGTTTTACCAATTACCTTTTGTTCCTTACCTGTTGGGGTCTCCTTTTAAATTGGTTCAAATATGAAAACGTACCTATTCAGTGTTGATCCTGGCTGTGAAGTGTTTTAATATGTTGGAGGCAATTCGAAGGAGGTCCCCACAGAACACAGGATGCCTATGGGAGCAGGTCATACAGGGATGGTGGAAACTGGTCAGCTCTCACAGGGTGAAGAGAGCTACTCCTAGTGTGTAAGGGAATGTTACAGCATACGTCAGGGGGCTGCTGTGGAGTCCCCGAGCACCCAGCACACCACCTGCCAACGCCTATGTTGAGCCCCAATGTGACTGCCTGGGACAAGAGCCTGAACATTAGTGTTTCCAAGGGAGGGCTTGCATTTCTTTCCTTAGCTCCTCCCTCTGTCTGCTGGGGCCCGCTGCACACAAGATCTTCAGAGATTTCAGAGGTCTGAGCTTTCAGTTGATTTAAATTGAGCTACCGCACAGATGGAGCATGGGCCGTATGATTATAGCTTTGTTGACACAGATGTTCATCCGCAGGTCTCCTTTCCCAGGGAGAAGGACTTTCTCTTTAGACTTCCTCTTCCCACCTTCTCAGCAGGTGCTTGCTTCCACTTTACATGTTCTTTGAAGGCAAATCAGTTTTCCTGTGAAGCCCCTTAGTTTGACTTTGGCTTTGCGCTGGTTCACTGCCTCAGAATAACTTCTGAGTAAATACCCTTTCCTTCTTCAAACCTGCTAGGGCATTCCAGCTTCCAGATGAAGCGATTTCCACTTAACAACTGCTGAGCTACGTGACCCGTGAAAGAATTGTGAAGACACAGGCCCAAGGTGGAATTATGCTTTAGAACCCAAGGGGAAGGGCATCTGCACCCCTTAAGTGAATGTGGTGATGGGGTGAGAGGGGTGGAAGAGGAAGCCCAAGCGGGACAAGGAGAAAATGGATTTGAATAAAAGCAGCTGAAAGTTAAATGGGCCTGGTGGAGACTTTGTGCTTTGGGTTTTCCTTTTATCTTCTTAGTATCCACTATGAATGCAAATCATGTCATTACCAGAGTCAGCGCAGAACATGGTGAAGCAGAGCAGCTGGCCCCAGAGGATCTGGGCCTGCATAGCTGCACTGAATGTCTGAGGGCCAGTGTTGCTAACTTCCCTTGCATCTATCCAGGAGCCTTGTGATGCAATGTGTAATGCATGACGGCTACAAATCGGAAGGTTCCAAGTGTGAATCCACCAGTATCTCTGCAGGAGAAAGATAGAGCCGTCTGCTTTTGTTAAGACTTACAGCCTCTGAAACCCAATGGGATGGGGCTCACCATGAGTTAATATTAACTCAACAGCATGCAGAATAGATTATCCGGGAGGCGGGACTCTATGAGGAGAAATGTGCGGTCAAGATTGGTGGACAATTTATCAACAGTCTGCGTTATGTGGATGACACAACCCTGCTTGCTGAAACTGAGGAGGACCTGAAGCGCCTGCTGCAGAAGGTCAAGGACTGCAGCCTACAATATGGATTGAAGCTTAATGTCAAGAAGACAAAGATTCTCACCACTGGACCAATTGGGAGCATCAGGATGGATGGTGAAGAGATTGAGATTGTACACAGCTTTAGTTTGCTT